>NW_015176098.1:26868-32489 GCF_001447785.1 Gekko japonicus | reverse complement strand
TTTTTTTTTTTCAAGAACAGCTGTGCCTGAACTACGGCTTGCCCAAGGTCATCCAGCAGGTGCAAGTGGAGGAGTGGGGAATCAAACCCGGTTCTCCCAGATTAGAGTCCGTGCACTTAGCCACTACACCAAACTGGGAGGGGAAGGGCCAGGCCAGATATGAAGAAACTAATCCTTCCAGCCCTTTCTGGAGCATCAAACCCCCCCCCCCCCACAAGCTTCCATGTGAATTTAGAGGGAAAGACATATAACTCATTGAGGAAAAACCACTATTCTATAAATGTTTAACACATTTTGTTATGCTTTTTATATTGCAGATATGTTGGGTATTACAAGTTGAAAACACTCAGTATATCTGGGGTTAAATGTTTGTTTATGTTACTCACAGGAAGTCACATGTTTCTCATGTAACCAATGTTCTTTAGATGTAGGAAGCCCGGGAATTTTCTCCCTGATCTAGGAATTTGATTGGGACTAAAGTGTCAAAGTGTTGTAGCATTTTATGGCTTCTCTTCCCGTCTTTGTTTTGGTGTTCTGAAGAAGTAAGAGTAGCCATAATCTCTCTCTTCTAGTTTTGTCTTTGTAGTGTAAGGATGTAGCCGATTATGCTCTGTTATTATTTTCATCCCAGTTACCCTTCCCTATGCTAGAATTTAGTAAAAACTTTATATTTTAATCACACATGGACTCTGAGTCTGAATTATTTTACTCAGGCTCTGCTGGGCTATATTATCTCTGCTAAATACCATTTTTTCAATATCTCACTATCACCCAACAAGATATCTATCATAAGTAACATTCATTGTATAAAATACATTTCATGAGTCAATGTATATAGGTCTGTGGTCAAAGACCATTGAGAATGGTACTAGTACAATACAAAATCTTGATGTAAATATTATGAACTCAGTCCGGGCCATGTTCCTGAATTCTTTTAGTGGTGTTATCACTTTAAGGCATCTTAATGGAGCTGTGAAGGGGGGGGTGGTGGATTAAAATGCCTTCATTTTTCCAAGCTCTTAGCCAACACAAATAACTACATCCACTGTCATCCGATAAACACAGAACAAAACTTCAGTGACGTGGAAAAAGACGATGCATGTGAAAAATATGTAAGAATCCAAGGAATGAAAAAGATAGAGGACAAGCTTTTCCGGAATAGAAAGCTGTTTCAAATATCTTTTTCAACTCAGTCTCTCTGGAGATGTTCATCACCAATCTCTTCATGGAGCTATTTTTTTAAAAAAAACACAGCATGTGTTTTACACATTATGGCATCCCCTTGACATATTTGTAGGGTGAGCTAAGAGCTTGTTTCTGGAGCATCAGCTTGCTGAACTGCAAGGCGGGCTAGCAGACTGACATTGCAGAGAAGCCGCTGGAAAACTGGAAGGTATTTTACTGTCCCTGGCAACATATGTCTTGGGGAGGGGGTGTTTAATTTGGGGAAACAGCAGAACAGAAAGCATCTACCACCAACCTTTTATTGTAGTTTCACTCCAAATGGAAGCCTCCTACTGTTTAAAGTAAAGGTAAAGGATCCCTTGCTTGAAAGCCAGTCGAGTCCGACTCTAGGGTTGCGGTGCTCATCTCCGTTTCAAAGCCAAAGAGCCAGCGCTGTCCGAAGACATTTCCGTGGTCATGTGGCCGGCATGACTAAACAGCAAGGCGCATGGAATGCTGTTACCTTCCCACCGAAGTGGTACCTATTTATCTACTTGCAATCTCTTGCTTTCGAACTGCTAGGTTGGCAGGAGGTGGACAAAAATACACTACCGGCCACATACCTTCTAACATCTCATCGGGTTCAACTGTCAGAGTAAGACAATTTTGTACATTCAAAGGAAAACATGGTGCAATCTACAACTCCTGAATTCCACTTCTAGGTTTTGCAGGGGGAATCTCTTAAAATATGTGCTGAACTCAAAGCATGAGCTCTGGGAACAGAGGCACCAACAGAAGAGAAGAAAAACAGAAAGTTTTTCTGTGTGAGCAGAAGAGAAGCAGGAAAGGGGAAGTCAATTGCTCCCAAGTGTCACCCATCCTGACAATGACTGTAGCAAGTACCAAGCCGTCAAAGCTTTGCAAATGCAAATCGCCATGCTGGCCAGAGATGATGAAATGGCCATCTCACACCTTGGCTAGAATCTGAGACCTAGGTGACAGAAGCTCATGAGGCAGGAGGATAGATAGGATCTTCCTGGCAACCCTAAGAGCAAAGAGGAGGCGGGGAAGTCCATTTTTTGGCTGGAGGAAGGAGCTCTTGCATTTGGGCTCCATCTTGATGGCCCCTGTTGCCACAGGGAACAGACAAAGGGTTGGCTGCCTGGGCAAAGACTCCAAGGTAATGGAAAGTTTTTAGAATGCTGTAACTACTAAGTTTAAAGAGCCTACCTTAGAATAAGCCCAACTAGGTCGTGTAGAGAGCTGAGGATCAGGTTTGCACCTTTTCTTTATATTACATGCTCAGTCCATTGCTGTGCATAGTACATGTTCAGACTTTTTCTTTCTAATAAATTCTTTACTGTTTTAAATGCTGGGATTTGTTCTCTGTACCACTTATTCCTTTATCATTCAAATTCAAACATCCTATTCAAAAAAAGTAACCAGAGGAAGGGAGGTGCTTGGTTGCTAGATCTCTAATTCCCACGGAGTGCACAAGTGCAATAAGCCATCCCCTTGGTAACCAGTCACTGGGTAGAGGGAGATGCAGGCATTAAGTGGAGCCTTCACACAGCAACACAAAAGGGAAACTAGGAGTGCTAGCTCTCTTGGCAGACAATTCTGAAATTGACCAGCTGGTGGCAGCATACTAGAAGAGTAGGAGAGGACATCTGAGAGTCAGGTGAACTGGGAGACCGGCACATCAGCAAATGGAGACTTGGGATGACCGCTGGTTCCTAGATGCCTTGATGGGCTGAAATGGAATGAGGCCCATGACTCAGCTGGGATGGTCCGCCACCAAAATTTGACACAAGAGGCTTGGGACAGACAGCACGTTGGGCTCGGTGCTCATTGAACTTCAGGAGCTGCACTGATTCTGCCTTGGGATTCACACTGCAAATTATCGTCACTGCATCCCACATTCTTTCCTAGCCTTCGACTCGCCTGAATCCCCCGCTTCCTGTAGTGCGGAGGAGTCCCAGCCATTATCTGATAAATAATAAATCCACACCAAAACCGCCGCAGATCTTTTTGCCATCAGTGCATTCACTGTAAGCAGACTGCGTTCCTCCTCGGCCATCCATCACTCCCCCTGTCTCCTCCTTGACCTGGAGCTGTCATAATGACATTACAACCCCGGACTGTGGAAATTATCCCTGGCATCAAAATACTTTTATGATCGAGGAGAGAGCCTGCCCGGGAAATAGACACTCCATTAGCCTTCATTAACCAGGATACCAGAGACAGTGAGGATGTGGAATATCAGGAGGGGGGGAGAGAGAGAGATGACAGGAAGGTGCCCAGGGCTTCTTCCTGAGCTAATGTGGTTCATTAGCTTCCTCCGAGATGTACCTTATCAGCTTCCTGGATAGAATCAGATGCAAAAAAAATTGTTTCATCCTCAAAGGGGGGAAAGTCACCTTGCAGGATTACCGTTACGAGGAGAATCAAACCGGCTGAAATGAAGCCCACGGTGATGAGCGTCGGTCTAATGTGGGTGATGGGGGGTTTACCGGTTCCAGACGCTTGCTTTTATTTCCCAAAACACTACCTTGTACAAAAGCAGATAGCTATCGGTCCAAAGGAGATGAGCCATATCTGCAGAGTGCTTTTATGACAATTGAAGGATGGGAACAAGATATGATTTTAACAAGGAGAAGTGCTGAGTTCTACATCTGGGTAACAAAAATTAGGGACGCGCATACTGGATGGGAGATACGCTTCTTCTTCTTCTTTTCTGCTTGCCCCAAATAGGGCAAGGTTTATTAAAAGTTTTACAAACAAACATTCAGAAACACTAACACACAAAACACGTATGGGGGGTAATAATGCATAGTACTTATATACAAACGCCTTATATACAAACAGTTTTCTCAATGTAACTAAAGAGAGTCCATTTTCTTTATTGGCTTCTATATTATAATTTTCTTGCTATTCCAGTCTTTATTAATCAAAGTAAATTATTATAACTATTGCATCAGGTATAGAATCTTGACCATGTATTTTGAAATGTGGACTCTGTATGTCCCTTTAACAATAAAGTCAATTTATCCATTTCTGCTGCCTCCGAGAGCTTTTTGACAATTTCTTGTTTCATTGGGACCTCCGGGACTTTCCAGTATTTAGCATATAAAATTCTAGCAGTTGTTATAAAAACAATAAGATAGCGATCATCTTTTTACATAAATCAAGAAGAATATTTACGCTTCTGAGTAGCAGTGTTGTGTGGACAAGATCTTGGGGAATGGGTGGACCGTACTTTAAATATGAGCAGTCAGCGCGATGCAGTGACAAAAAAAGGCTAATGCAATCTTGGGGGTGTAGCAACAGAGGAGTAACATCCAGATCACAAGATGTGATAGTCCCGCTGCACGCTGCATTGGTCAGGCCACACTTGGAGTCTTGTGTGCAGTTCTGGAGGCTTCACTTCAAAAAGGATGTGGGTGCGAAGAGCTTGAAATAACCCAGCAGGTGCTGCAAGCACCGAAGTTGGCCTCTTCCAGGCCCCTGGGACCTCCTTGCCATCTGATGAAATGGCTCGAAATCTCTTCGGCATTGCTTCTTCTCCCTCCGTTTGGAAACTACCAGGAAATTAAAACTCCCTGCTCCTTCCTAGCGAGGGATGCCAGCCTCCAGGCGAGGCCTTGGGATCCCCTGGAATCAGGGGTCATTTCCTGTGGGAGCACACAGGAGCAGAGCTCCGGCAGTAAAGAGCCCAGGGGGCAGGCACATGCAGCAAGCCCCGCCCCCTGCTCCTAGCAGCCCTCAGTCGGGCCACGAGGAGCAAGAAGCTGCCAGGTAAGCTGCAGAGCCCCCCTCCCTGGCCTGCCTTCAGGTACAAGCGCTCTCTCCTTTGTGGGGGAAGATCTGCACGTCCCCCCACCCGATAGCTAGCAGTCCAAAACAGTCCAGTGGAGCCTGAGCATTGGGTGTTGCCTTCTGACACACTTCCGGTGATGTCAGGGTGTGTGGCATATGCAAATAGGTTATGCCAATGAGTTCTGCTAATGAGCTCCTGCACCTCTTTTTCTACAAAATTACCCCGGCATGGAATTATAGTTCCTCTCCAAACTACAGAGATCAGTTTCCCTGGATGGGGAATGGATGCTTTGGAGGGTGGACTCTGTGGCACTGCACCCCGCTGAAGTCCCTCCCCTCCCCAACCCGCCCTCCCCAGGTACCAACCACAAATCTCCAGGAGCTTTCCAACCTGGATCTGCCAACACTACACCGTCCAGTTTGATCCTCCACTCCTCCACAATGCAGCTGCTGGTGTGACCTTGGGTCAGTCATGAGTTCTCTCAGAGCTGTTCTTTCAAGGGCAGTTTCTGTCAGAGCTCTCTCAGCCCTGTGTCTGTTGTGGGGAGGGGAAGGGAAAGGAGTTTGTGAGCTGCTCTGAGACTCCTTTGGGTAGTGAAGGGCGGGGTATAAATCCAATCTCCTCTTCTTCTTCTTTC
>NW_015176098.1:22560-26357 GCF_001447785.1 Gekko japonicus | reverse complement strand
CTTTTACCTCACAGGGTGTCTGTTGTGGGGAGGGGAAGGGGAAGGAGTTTGTGAGCCGCTCTGAGACTCCTTTGGGTAGTGAAGGGCGGGGTATGAATCCAATCTCTTCTTCTTCTTCTTTTACCTCACAGGGTGTCTGTTGTGGAGAGGGGAAGGGAAAGGAGTTTGTAAGCCGCTCTGAGACACCTTTGGGTAGTGAAGGGCGGGGTATAAATCCAATCTCTTCTTCTTCTTTTACCTCACAGGGTGTCTGTTGTGGGGAGGGGAAGGGAAAGGAATTTGTGAGCCACTCTGAGACTCCTTTGGGTAGTGTAGGGCAGGGTATAAATCCAATCTCTTCTTCTTCTTCTTCTTTTAGCTTGAGATTCTGCGGATCGAACCTGGGACCTTCTGCACGCCAGGCGCTCTATGGTTGAGCTGAGGCCCCATCCAGAGATCAGTCCTGGCTGATGCTTCTGCCAGTGCACGATGGCAGACACATGTGGTGGACTTGCCAAAGGCTGTGGGCCGGCCCGTAGCCACAGAGGGGCATCTTGGGGCTAGGCCCCCCAACTTACTGGCCGCCCCCCAACTTCCCAACCAGCCCAGGGGCCCCAAGCTCTGGCCAGTGTGTGGAAGGAGCCGGGTATCCCTTTAATTTGATTAGCCAGTGCCCCCTAATAAATTTAAATGCCCCCCGACTTAAAAGATCCTGGCTACGGGCCCAGCTGTAAGGCATCATGGGCCCGACTTCCCCACCCCCCCCGGCCCACCTTGGAACAAGACAGTCAAACAAAGAGACCCACAAACAGAGAATTTAGAGTGTGTCGACTGGTTTCGAGCACACAGACAAAATACCTCGTGGGCAAGTGTTCCCTCTGAGCTGAGTTTGTGTGAGCTGGCTCACAATTTTTTAGCCTCCGGTTCACACCTTTTTGCCTCAGCTCGGGAAGGAGGGCTCCAGAGTGAACTAATGCATCCAGCAGCCACATCGCTCGCTCACCACTTGAATGGCAGGAGCTCACCAAGTAGAATTTTTGCTCACAGGACTCCACAGCTTAGGGGGAGAATTGGTCCAGAGCTCTGTTCCCTCTAAGGTGAGTGAGTGTGAGCCAGCTCACAGTTTTTTAGCCTCCGGTTCACACCTTTTTGCCTCAGCTCGGGAAGGAGGGCTCCAGAGTGAACTAATGCATCCAGCAGCCACATCGCTCGCTCACCACTTGAATGGCAGGAGCTCACCAAGTAGAATTTTTGCTCACAGGACTCCACAGCTTAGAGGGAGCATTGGACGCCAGACCTCTGTTCCCTCTAAGTTGAGTCAGTGAGCTAGCTCACAGTTCTTTAGCCTCCGGCTCACAGATTTTTGCCATAGCTCAGGCAGGAGGGCTCCAGAGCAAACTAATTCAAGCAGGAGCCAAATCACTCGCTCACCACTTTAATGCCAACAGCTCACAAAGTGGAATTTTGCTCACAGGACTCCACAGCTTAGAGGGAGCATTGCTCACGGACACGCTGCCTTCTCTCACCTCTGGCCCACAAGTCGTTGCACTCCCTAAAGCGGCATCGATCAGCTAAATATAGAACGCTGGGGGGGGATACCCAGCGGGCCTCCTCCTTGTCGGGGTTCAGAGACGCCTCTCTCCGCGGGCAGCCTGGTTCCCTTTGAATGCGGCATTCACGCACCGGCCTCCCTCATGCCCACGTTTCTGCCCGGAACTCCACTTGAGATTCTATTCGAGGCTGTTGAAAAATTCATGGCACAAGAATATTTCGGGAGGAAGAAAAGGGGAGGGAGGGGCCAGCATCGATTTCCAGGGACCGCCGCTGCGATTCCCGTGCTCAAAGAGAAGAGGTTTCCTTAGAGTCAGGCAGCGGGGATTTACGGTCAACCTTTAAATACTGCAGAAGGCTCAAAGGACACAGGCCTGTGTGCGTGCAGTAAAAAAAAGGAGGTCCACCAGCAGGGCCAGAACTCCAGAAGCCACCCCACTGTTGTCCCCCCCCCAAGCATCAAGAAGATAGAACATCCCGGCATCTGGGCAGGTGTGAAAACCTTGGCGTCAGGATGATCCATTGTAGTGTTGATGCTCCATTGTAAACCAAATGTCCATTTGGCAGGAGATGCCTTCTCAGGAGCAAAGCAGTGATGGGTAGTGCCTGACTACAACTGGTTCTGCAATGGGGGCTTTCTCTTCTCAAGGTTGTTGTTTCTCACTGCTCACAATAATGGAGGTTTCTGCTTCTTTCCCAAGCTGGTAACTGTGTAGCTGAAACCTTATTCATGTGTAAGGCTTGTGCAGGCACTTCTATGTGTCGTATCACAACACGTGACCTAAAGTGTACAGTTCTCGGAGCCTATGTGTGTGTGTGCACAGTCCATTGTGTGTAGCAATCAATATAGTCCATAAAGCAGACATGAATCTTATTCTCTAACACTTTCCATTGGCTCTGAGCCAAGTTTCCCTTCCAGATCAATCTAAACAATAGCCCACAAGGTAAACAACAGGTTAACCCTATAATGACTGAATCTTAGACCTTGCAACTCACCGGCCTACCTAAGGGACCGCCTTTCCCCACATGTTCCCCCAAGGGCACTACGGTCAGGGAGCCAAAATCTCCTGGATGTTCCAGGTCCCAAGACCATCAAACTTGCGATGACCAGGGCTAGGGCGTTTTCGGTGGCGGCTCCTATCTGGTGGAATGAGCTCCCAGAGGAGATTTATATCCCGCCCTCCCCGAAGGAGATTTATATCCCCGCCCTTGTGCAGTTCCGCAGGGTCTGTAAGACGGAGCTCTTCCACCAGGCTTTCGAATAGAAGCCGCCGCCACCACCATCAATGCCCTATAATCTCCGCACACTACCACCGCTGGTGCGGGTACCATCGGAGGGAGCGGGACATTCCTAGGAGACGACAGGGCAGTGGGGATACGCACTGCTGTTGTTGTGTACCATCAAGAACACCATCTTGGTTTTACGATTTGGAAGTGAGTAGGGGAGCACCGAAAATGTCTTTTTTATGAATCGTATTTAAGTGTTTATTTTGTGTTTTTAGTATTTTATACTGTTTTATTGTTATAATCAGGCGTTCTGCCTCTGTTAGCCGCCCTGAGCCTTCGGGGAGGGCGGGATATAAATCCAAATAAATAAATAAATAATATTTCCAACATGTCCCTCTGCATTCTTCTTTCCTTTTGCTCTTCCTCTGCTGCCGACTTTTCTTCCTCCGTTCCTCCCTCCAGTTCTAATATTTAGAGATATATTCTGGCTTGTATCCTCCTGCTCCAACTTACTTGCCATGGGAGAGCCTTGTCTTGATTACACATGAAGTTGCCTTATATGGGATCAGAGCATCAGTCAGTAGAATCATAGAATCATAGAGTCGGAAGGGACCTCCAGGGTCATCTAGTCTAACCCCCTGCACAATGCAGGAAATTCACAGAAAATTCACAAATACCTCCCCCCATGACCCCAGTGACCCCTGTTCCGTGCCCAGAAGATGACAAGAAACCTCCAGGATCCCTGGGCCAAACTGGCTTGGAGGAAAATGGCTTCCTGACCCCAAAGTGGCGATCAGCATTTCCCTGGGCGTGTCAGAAAGGGCCAACAATGTTCACTCTAAGCTGCAGAGTCTTGTGAGCAAAAATTCTACTTTGTGAGCTACTGGCATTAAAGTAGTGAGTCAGCGATTGGGCTGCTACATAAATTAGCTTGCTCTGGAACCCTCCGTCCTGAGCCAAGACAAAAATGTGTGAGCCGGAGGCTAAAAAACTGCGAGCTAGCTCACACTAACTCAGCTTAGAGGAAACACTGCTAAGCA
>NW_015176098.1:21580-22408 GCF_001447785.1 Gekko japonicus | reverse complement strand
ACTGTCAGGAAGTTCTTCCAAATGTTTAGCCGAAAACGCTCCTGATTTAACTTCAACTCGTTGGTTCTGGTCCGACCTTATGGGGCAACAGGAAGCAACTCCGCCCCATCCTCTATACGATAGCCCTTCAAGTACTTGAAGATGGTTATCCTATCCCCTCTCAGTCGTCTCCTTTCCAGGCTAAACATACCCAGCTCCTTCAACCTCTCCTCCTAGGACTTGGTCTCCATAGTTTATATTATTATGAGTTCCCTGTACGAAACTCTGCCGTAAGATAAATCAATAAATAGCCACACGTGCACAGCCTACCCTACCTTGCAGGGGTGTTGTGAGAATAAAACAGTGGAGAACTATATAAGCCACTTTGGGTCCCCCACAGGGAAGAAAAGTAAAGGTAGGGGGAAGGAGGAGGAAGAGAAGGAGAAGAAGAGATTGGATTTATAGCCCACCCTTCACCTAGGGTCTCAGAGCGGCTTACAAACCCTGTGAGGTAGGTGGGGCTGAGAGAAGAAGAGATTAGATTTATAACCCAGCCTTCACTACCTAAAGGTGTCTCAGAGCGGCTCACAAACTCCTTCCCCTTCCCCTCCCCACAACAGACACCCTGTGAGGTAGGTGGGGCTGAGAGAGCTCTTGACAGAAACTGCTCTTGTTCAAGGACAGCTCTTATCAGAACTGTGGCTTGCCCAAGGTCATCCAGCCAGGTGCAAGTGGAGGAGTGGGGAATCAAACCCGGTTCTCCCAGATTAGAGTCCGCGCACTTAACCACGACACCAAACTGGCTCTGGAGAGAGCTCTGAGAGCACCGCTCTTGAGAGAACAGCTCTC
>NW_015176098.1:16061-21545 GCF_001447785.1 Gekko japonicus | reverse complement strand
TCAGAGAACTGTGGCTGACCCAAGGTCAGCCAGCTGGCTGCATGTGGAGGAGTGGGGAATTGAATTGAACCTGGTTTTCCAGATTAGAGTCCAGTGCTCTTAACCACTACACCAAACTGGCTGGTTTATGGATTCAAAGCACATCCAATCTGGCCCTCTCAAAGCACCTGGCAAATTCTATTCTTATAATAACTACGAAAACAAACTACAGGGAACGACGACGATGCCAGCTAAGAACACAACGGCTAACAATCGTATTAGCAACAATTAATGGTGTTGGCAATAATCAGCCACAGAAACCCGACGCGTAAATCGGCAAAGCCTCGGCGAGGTACCCAGCAGCCTGCGGAAGATTAATTAAAAACCACAGTGGCAATAAAAGATGCTAAAAACACAATAGGCAAGAGAGCGACTGGAAAGCATGGTGAAAGTCACAGATGTTGAGCCGTAACAAGCAGGTTTTTTAATCATGTTTTTAATCTGTTGACTCAGAAGTCATTCCCCAACGGAGCTCCGGGGAGGGGCTGTGGTTTGGTAGGTAGATCCTCCGCTTGGCATGCAGAAGGTCCCAGGTTCAATCCCCGGCACCCCCAGTTAAAATGACCAGGCAGGAGGGGATGGGAAAGACCTCTGCCTGAGACCCTGGAGAGCCGCTGCCAGTCTGAGTAGGCAATACTGACCTTGATGGACCGAGAATCAGTAGCAGGCAGCTTCAGCTTTGTGTGTAGCATGCAGAACATCCTGGGTTCAATCCCTGGCATCTCCATTTCAATGGAGCAGGTAGTAGGTGATGTGAAATACCTCTGCCTGAGGCCCTGGAGAGCTGTAAAGAGGGGCTGTGGCTCAGTGGCAGAGCCTCTGTTTGGCATGCAGAAGGTCCCAGGTCTGCAGTTAAAAGGACCAGGCAGGAGGTGATGGGAAAGACCTCTGCCTGAGACCCTGGAGAGCCATGAAGAGGGGCTGTGGCTCAGTGGTAGAGCATCTGCTTGGCATGCAGGAGGTCCCTGGTTCCATCCCCGGCATCTCCATTTAAAAGGACCAGGCAGGAGGTGATGGGAAAGACCTCCGCCTGAGACCCTAGGGAGCTATGAAGAGGGGCTGTGGCTCAGTGGCAGAGCCTCTGCTCGGCATGCAGAAGGTCCCAGGTCCAATCCCCGGCATCTCCCGTTAAAAGGACCAGCCAGGAGGTGATGGGAAAGACCTCGGCCTGAGACCCTGGAGAGCTGTAAAGAGGGGCTGTGGCTCAGTGGAAGAGCCTCTGTTTGGCACGCAGAAGGTCCTAGGTTCAATCCCCGGCATCTCCAGTCAAAAGGACCAGAAGGTGATGTGAAAGACCTCAGTGGCTCAGTGGAAGAGCCGCTGCTTGGCATGCAGAAGTTCCCAGATTCCATCCCCGACATCTCCAGTTAAAAAGGACCAGGCAGTAGGTGATGGGAAAGACTTCCGCCTGAGACCCTGGAGAGCGGCTGCCAGTCTGAGTAGACAGTACTGACCTTGACGGACTCAGGCTCTGATTCAGCAGAAGGCAGCTTCTTCTGTCGCATGCAGAAAGTCCCAGGTCCAATCCCGGGCATCCCCCGTTACAAAAGGACCAGGCGGTTGGCGACGCGAAAGACCCTTCTCTGCCTGAGACCCTGGAGAGCGGCGGCCAGTCTGCGCAGTCAAGACGGACTCTGATGGGCCCAGGCTCCGATCCGGCAGAAAGCCAGCTTCGTGTGTTCCTCAATCCCGCTCCCTCCTCCCCGGATAGCCCCGACCAGGTCCGACTTTCGGGAATCCAAAGCCAACCCTCGCGGCTGCCGGTCCCTCCTCCCCTCCCCGTCGCCCCCTCCAGCCAGAAGCCGCCCGCCTGCCCGAGGAACCGGTCCCTCGCTCCCTCCCTCCCTCCCCGTCCGGGCGAGGCGCCACCAACCTGCCTGCCGAGAGAAGGAGAAGCCCGAGAGAGCCTCCGACGCCCGCCGGGGGAAGCCCGAGAAGGACGCCTCCACCGCCGGACGCTGCCATGAGCCCGGGCCGCCCCGTCGAGGTCCGGTCCGCCTCGCAGCCGCTGCTCCTCGGAGAAGCCGCGGCGGGCCCGGGGGCGGCTCGCCTCGCCGTCTAAAGCCTCCCCGCGCCCCGAGGAGCGAGCTGGCAGGGCGGGAGGGAGGCAGGCGGAGGTGCCGTCCCTTCCTCCCCGGGCGCGGCGATGCCCCAGCGGGACTAGCATGGCCCAGCGGCCCGCTGGCTGCCACGGAGGCCCGCCGCTGCGCGCCGTCCTGGCGGGGCTGCTGCTGCCGCTGCTGCCGCTGCTGCAGGCGGGCCGGAGCTGCTCGACGCCCTGCTTCTGCTTCGCCACGCCGGACACCCTGCAGTGCCGCCTGGTCCGCCTGCTCGAGCCGCCCGCCGAGCTGCCCGCCGCCGTCCGCAACCTCTCCATCGTGGGCGGCAACTTGACGGTGCTGCGCGCCGCCGCCTTCGCCGGCGGCTGGCGGGAGGTGGGGGAAGGCGGCGGGGCGGCGCGGCCGCTGGCCGACCTGACGCTGCTGGTGCTGACCCACGACGCCATCGAGGCCCTGGAGGAGGCGGCCTTCGCCGGCCTGCCGGCCCTGGCCACCCTGGACCTGAGCCACAACCGCTTGCGCTCCGTGGCGCCGGGCGCCTTCGCCGGCTGCGCGCAATTACGCACGCTGCGACTGAACCAGGCCGTGGAGGCGCGGGACGCGCGGGGGCTCGGGGAGCTGCTGGACGGCGCCCTGGCCAACCTCAGCCTGGCGCGCCTGGAGCTGGCCGGCAACCGCCTGCGGGAGCTGCCCCCCGCCGTGGCCCTCCCGCCGGCCCTGCGCCACCTGGACGTGCGCAACAACTCGCTGCAGGCGCTGGCGGCCGAGCAGCTCGACGGCCTGGCCGCCCTGGGCCGCCCGCGCCTCCACCTGGCCGCCAACCCGCTGCGCTGCGACTGCGCCTCGCTGCGCCCCTTGCTGGCCTGGCTGCGCAACGGCTCGGCCGCCGACCGGGGCCTCCTGCACTGCGCCTCGCCGCGGCCCCTCAAGGGCTGGCCGCTCTGGCGCCTCCGCGCCTCGCAGCTGGGCTGCGCCGACGACGACGACGACCTGGGCCTGCCGGGCGACGGCGCGCCGGGCCCCCCCGAGACGGCCTCCTACGTCTTCTTCGGCATCGTCCTGGCCCTCATCGGCGTGGTCTTCCTCACGGTCCTCTACCTCAACCGCAAGGGCATCAAGCGCTGGCTCAACAACCTGCGGGACGCCTGCCGGGACCAGATGGAGGGCTACCACTACCGCTATGAGCAGGACTGCGACGCGCGGCGGGCCAGCCCCGGGGACCTCTGAAATCAGGCCTGGCGGGCTTCACAGCCCCCCCCCCCCCGTGACTTGAGGAGTGGGAGGTGGGCACCCTTCCTTTAGGGCTTCCAGCTTGGCTTCCAGGCCCCCCCTTCCCAAATAGGGTTGGCAGGTCTGGGTTGGAAAAGACCTGGAGACTTTGGGGTGGATCCAGGGGAGGGGAGGGGCCTCCGCATGGTGCCATGGCATGCCATAGAGCCCACCCTCCAAAGCAGCCATTTTCTCCAGGGGAGGGGATCTTTGTCCGCTGGGGATCAGTTTGTAAAAGTGGGAGATCTCCAGGCCCCACCTGGAGGCTGGCAACCAGGGCTCTTTTTGTAGCAGGAACTCCTTTGCCTATTAGGCCACAGCCCCTAATGTAGCCAATCCTCCAAGAGCTTACAGAGCTCTTCTGACAGGGGCTACTGTAAGCTCTTGGAAGATTGGCTACATTAGGGGTGTGTCGCTTGGCAACCCTTCCCAAATACGGTTGGAAAATACCACAGCAGCAGTGCTCTCTCTAAGCCGTGGGGTCCTGTGAGCAGAAATTCTACTTTGTGTGAGCCGCCGGGCCATTTGGCTGCTGCATCAATCCGTTTGCTCTGGAGCCGTCCTTCCTGAGCTGAGCCAAAGACGCAGGAGCCGGAGGCTAGAAAAACTGTAAGCTGGCTCACACTGACTCAGCTTAGAGGGAACACTGCCTGGCAGCCCTGTAGCTAGGGTTTTGGGGGGGAGGGGCCCCCGGGGTGGCACAGCCAATGAAATCAAAGCTAATTACATTGATTCAATTTGGGGGACCAGCCCGAGAGGAAGGGGGCCTGTAAGACATGCTGGGGGGGGCGGGCCCCGTGTTAGCTAGGAGCCTGATACCTGGAGACTTTGGGGGTGGAGCCAGGAGTGGGAGGGGTTTGGGGAGGGGAGGGGTTTCAGCAGGGTCCAATGCCATGGAATCCACCCTCCGAAGCAGCCGTGTTCTCCAGAGCAGCTGATCTCTGTCAGCTGTAAAAGCAGGAGGTCTCCAGGCCCCACCTGGAGGCTGGCAACCGTATCCCCAAATCCCCCACCCTTTTGGAGACAGCTCCCTCCCCAGGAAGGGTTGCCAGCAATGCTCCCTCTAAGCTGTGGCGTCTCGTGAGCAAGAATTCTCCTCGGTGAGCTCCTGGCACTAAAGTGGTGAGCGCGCACGATTTGAATGCGGCATAAATCAGTTTGCTCTGGAGCCACCTCCCTTCCCGAGCGGAGACAAAAAATGTGTGAGCCGGAGGCTAAGGAAAACGGCGAGATGGCTCACACTGACTCGGCTTAGACGGAACACTGGTTGCCAGCTCCGAGCCCGGGAAATCCCTGGAGATTTGGGGGCCGGGAGGGACCTCTGGAGGGTATTAATGCCATAGAACCCAGCCTCCAAAGTAGCTGTTTTCCCCAGGGGGGTGGGTCTCTGCTTCTGGAGAGCAGTTGTAAAGCCAGGAGGTCTCCCGCAGTGTTCCCTCTAAGCTGAGTTAGTGTGAGCTAGCTCACAGGTTTTTAGCCTCCAGCTCATGGATTCTTGTCTTCGCTCAGGAAGAATGGCCCCAGAGCAAACTGATTTATGCAGCAGCCAAATCGTTTGCTCTCGACTTTCATGCCAGCAGCTCAGAAAGTAGAATTTTTGCTCACAAGACTCAGCTTAGAGGGAACGTTGGCTCCAGACACCACCTGGAGGTTGGCAAACCAGTAGCCTGGTGCACAGAGAGAGAGAGAGAGAGTTCCCCTTTCCCAAACTGAAAAACGACTCGCGTTGTCAGACCGACTTCTTGACCTTCGTAGGAAAATGCCATCTGTCTAAGGGCCTCCCGGCGCCTAGAACTCTGCCCCTGGGTCCGTGTGGACAGCCTGTACCCCGCCCCCAGCCCAAGGAGAGGGGCTTGGACTGGGGGAACCTCTCATCCAGCTTTGAGAAATCCATTAGGATATCTGACCCATTTGGGAGGTTCCAATCTGCAAGGGGCGGGGGACGGTTGACCATCTATTCTTCCACACCTTGCAGGCAAAGAGACCCCCAAACCCCATCGCACACCCCCACCTCCTTACGCGGGTACCTCCCTCTGCGCCCCCCCCAATCAACCCAGTTATTGGTGCTCAGGGTGATTTTTTCTAAAGGGATTCCCCCCCCCCCATCTCTCTTTTT
>NW_015176098.1:11413-15777 GCF_001447785.1 Gekko japonicus | reverse complement strand
TTCACTACCCAAAGGAGTCTCGGAGCGGCTCACAAACTCCTTCCCCCTCCCCACAACAGACACCCTGTGCGGTAGGTGGGGCTGAGAGAGCTCTTGACAGAAACGGCTCTTCTTTCAAGAACAGCTCTTATCAGAACTACGGCTTGCCCAAGGTCATCCATCCAGGTGCAAGTGGAGGAGTGGGGAATCAAACCCGGTTCTCCCAGATTAGCCACTTAGCCACGACACCAAGAGACACCAAGTTCTCCTCTCTCCAGTATGCACTGACTGCAAGGAATAACTTGTCCATTGTTAATTATTTGTCCCACAGATATGTCATTTAAATACAAAAATTTTTTATTATTTCAATTTATATCCCGCCCTTGCCATAAACGGGCTCAGGGCAGCCGTTGGGTGACCTTGGGCAAGCCATAGTTCTGTCAGAGCTGTTCTTGAAAAAGAGCCGTTTCTGTCAGAGCTCTCTCAGCCCCACCTACCTCACAGGGTGTCTGTTGTGGGGAGGGGGAAGGGAAAGGAGTTTGTAAGCCGCTCGGAGACGCCGAGTGAAGGGCCAGATATAAATCCAATCTCCTCCTCCTCTCTCCTCCTCTTCTAAATTAATACAGTAATGATACAATAAAACCAGTTTAAAATTTTAAGAAGAGGAAGAGATTGGATTTATACCCCGCCCTTCACTACCCAAAGGTGTCTCAGAGCGGCTTACAAACGCCTTTCCTTTCCCCTCCCCACAACAGACACCCTGAGAGGTCGGTGGGGCCGAGAGAGCTCTTGACAGAAACGGCTCTTTTTCAAGCTCTTATCAGAACTATGGCTTGCCCAAGGTCATCCAGCAGCTGCAAGTGGAGGAGCGGGGAATCAAACCCAGTTCTCCCAGATTAGAGTCCGCGCACTTAGCCACGACACAAAGCTGGTATATTTAAGGTCTTTAAAGTGGGCGGTGCAATGCAGTTAATTCCAGTGAACCACAGCTGGGGGAAAACTTTTCCTCCTTTTCTCGCATGTCCATTTCGAAGTAGCTGGTGGCAACTGAGTGGTAGCCCATTTAGAGGCCAGAGACAAAAGAGGGAAGGGGTATATGCTTCCCACATTTGAGACCCCCCCCATAATGTACAAAAACAAAATTAGACGATGCAGTTTCTGAATCTGCCCAGGTCTGTCCCTTGCTGACCCCTAAGTGCATGAGGTGAGACTTCCCCCTTGTTGCCCTGGGTGGGGGGACTGGACCCAGACATCATGGCGTCCTCCCATAGGTACAAAGATCCCCCCCCCCCCGAAGGCTGTTGTAGGAGCAGGAAAATATTCTGGATCTTCTGATGGACCATTAACCTTGGAATCGTCAGGATCCAATTGCAGGTGTCGTTTGCAAGAAACAACGTCCGTGTTACCGGACCCAGGTGCAGTATTCTACCAGTTCCCAGAACTGCCCAAGATCTAGCGCAGGGCAATTCAGCGTAGACCCACACACACACAACTGCCGTCGTAGGGTGCCAGAAGATACCGCACACTTCCTTTTGAGTAGCCCTGTTGCGATGAGTGGCATTGCTCCAGAGTAAGTCTCGCGTGGCTGGCAGGCTCAGACCTGCAGCCTTAGACACGGCGACACTGTGGTCTTCATAAGAACATAAGAGACGCCAATGTTGGATCAGGCCAAAGGCCCATCTAGTCCAATACTGTGTCACACAGTGGC
The DNA here is from genome assembly GCF_001447785.1 of Gekko japonicus. Lineage (NCBI taxonomy): Eukaryota > Metazoa > Chordata > Lepidosauria > Squamata > Gekkonidae > Gekko > Gekko japonicus. Next base: position 14,090 of record NW_015176098.1, on the reverse strand, counting down.
CAAAAATACCAGGGGCCATCAGGAGGTCCACCAGTGGGGCCAGGACATTAGAAGCCCTCCCACTGTTGGCCCCCCCAAGCACCAAGAAGACAGAGCATCCCTTGCCCCAGACCGAGAGTCCCTATCTATACCTTGTGGCTCATAGCCACTGATGGACCTCTGCTCCATATGCCTATCTAATTCCCTCTTGAAGCCGTCCATGCTTGTAGCCGCCACCACTTCCTGTGGCAGTGAGTTCCATGTGTTAATCACTCTTTGGGTGAAGAAGTACTTCCTTTTATCCGTTCTAACCCGACCGCTCAGCAGTTTCATGGAGTGCCCATTGGAGTTCTTGTATTGTGAGAAAGGGAGAAAAGGACCTCTTTCTCTACCTGCTCTTTCCCATGCATAATCTTGTAAACCTCAATCATGTCACCCTGCAGTGTAGGCGAATTGGTTTTGGTGTCACTACCTCTCGCGGAAAGGTCTGGCAGATCAGAGCAGCAGGGTCCCCCCCCCCGTTTCCTCCAGAGAACCCCGGTTTTTTCTCCCTTGGCAAAAAGCTGGGGGTGCCGTCTGTTGCCTTGAACTCGCCAGGTGTTCCTGGCCCGCCATCCCTCCTGGGGACAGTTTGGACTTTGCAAATGGCCGATCGCGGTGGACTTCGCACCGTTCCCTTCCTCACCCCGGATTCGACCGGAACCCTGCAAAATGGCCTCTTCCCCGCTCTTCTGATTTCTGGCTCGCAGCCGCCAAAGCTATCCGAACATGCCTGTGCAACGCGGAACCTGCATGGCAGATTGGCACCAGAGAATGCCCCTTTGCCTTTGGGGGTTTTGCTGGTCGGAAATCGCACTCTTTTCTCAGGCACCGGATCATGCAAATGGACCACCGTTGGACGCTCTCCCCCCCTACACCCGGGCCTAAAAGCTATCCGAACATGCCTGTGCAACGCGGAACCTGCATGGCAGATTGGCGCCGGAGAATGCCCCTTTGCCTTTGGGGGTTTTGCTGGTCGGAAATCGCGCTCTTTTCTCAGGCACTGGATCATGCAAATGGACCACCGTAGGACGCTCTCTCCGCCCACACACACACCCGGGCCGCCTGTCTGCATGTTTCTGAAGCACGCAGGAACAACTCCAGTTTTAACGTCCTGACTTTGGAGCATCGTAATATTAGGTTAGGGCTGTTTCGTCAACCTTTACGCTGGGTTCAACGCTCATGCTGCTCCGTGGGTTGGCTTCGGAGCAGGGCCTGCCGGGGCCGCTTTGGACGCGAAAGGAACCCTCGCCAGCAGAAGGGGTGTGAGACGATCGCACATCTGGCCGCCCACACTTCCTGTGGCGGCTGGAACCACAGCTGGTCTCCGCCTAGAGTGAAGCTTGCGTCTCTGTATTCTGTTGTTCTTCTTCTTTTTTTCTATAAAGCTGATTGCAATAATTTCAGAATACCCTTGGCTGTCGCGCTGTTATTCCAGAGCTCGAGGCCGGAGCGGAGGTGGCGTCAGTTTCCTGCAAGCGATGGCCTGCAAATCGGGATACGTGCTTTCGCTTCCCCGCTCTCCTCTGGTGTCTGTCGGTACCCGTTTCTTCTTTCCCTCCTTGGTGTTAACCACAGTTTCGCCTTGCATGTGTGTCACTGCAAACCAGGGTCCTTCCTAAATTAGTAAAGGTTTCTCTTGCTCGAAAGCTAGTCAAATCTGACTCTAGGGATGCGGTGCTCATCTCCGTTTCCAAGCCGAAGAGCCAGCGCTGTCTGAAGACGTTTCCTTGCTCATATGGCCGGCATAACCAGACGCCGAGGCGCACGGAACATTGTTACCTTCCCACCAAAGCGGTATCTATTGATCTACTTGCAATTTCTTGCTTTCGAACTGCTAGGTTGGCAGGAGCTGGAACTAGAGACGGGTCTCGAACTGCTGAACTACCGACCTTCCAGTCTGCATCTCAGCGTCTTAACCACTCGAGCCACCCTCCTAAATTACAAAATAGTAAAAAGCCCAGTAGCACCTTTAAGACTAACAAACTTTATTGTCGCGTAAGCTTTTGAGAAACACAGCCCTTGACAAAGAGAGCTGTGTTTCTCGAAAGCTTACGCGACAATAAAGTTTGTTCGCCTTAAAGGTGCTACTGGGTGTTTTACTATTTTGCAGAAACAGACTGACACGGCTGACTCCTGGATCCTAAATTACAGGCCGCAGTCATGGTCAAAGTTCATAAGGCGAACAAACTTTATTGTCGCGTAAGCTTTCGAGAAACACAGCTCTCTTCGTCAGATGCATCTGACGAAGAGAGCTGTGTTTCTTGAAAGCTTACGCGACAATAAAGTTTGTTCACCTTAAAGGTGCTACTGGGCGTTTTACTATTTTGCAGCAACAGACTGACACAGCTAACTCCTGGATCCTAAATTACAGGCTGCAGTCATGGTTTCCAGCCCACATTTGAGAGAGGACCTCTGGGCATACAGCAGAGGTCACAGGGGAAGTCGGGAGAGGAGTTAGTTGTGAATGTCATGCGTTGTTCAGGGGGCTGGACTGGATGACCCCTGAGGGTCCCGTCCAGCTCTGTGTTTCTGTGGTTTGTCTTTGCTGTGGCTAGCAATTACTGTAAACCAGTAATCAATGTTCCCTCTAAGCTATGGAGACTTGTGAGCAAAACTTCTACTTTGTGAGCTACTGGCATTAAAGTAGTAAGCGAGC
>NW_015176098.1:10481-11118 GCF_001447785.1 Gekko japonicus | reverse complement strand
TGTTCGTTGCATTGATGACACTAACCATCTCATCCTTTGCCGTCCCCTTCTTCTTTGACCTTCAGTCGTTCCCAGCATCAGGGTCTTCTCCAGTGAGTGCTCCCTTCTCATTGGGTGGCCAAAGTCTTTGAGCTTCAGCTTCAGTCTCTGGCCTTCCAGGGAACGATCTGGGCTGATTTCTTTTAGGATTGGCTGATTTGATCTCCTTGACAAAAATGTGTGCGCTGGAGGCTAAAAAACTGTGAGCTAGCTCACACTGACTCGGCTTAGAGGGAGCACTGCTCCGAATTACTCCATGCCTCATCAACCTTGCTGTCCTCTTCCTGTTAAGATGCGGCCCCACGTTGTGTCCAGTGTTCCCTCTAAGCTGAGTGAGTGTGAGCTAGCTCTCAGTTTTTTAGCCTCCGCCTCACACAATCTTGTCTTAGCTCAGGGAGGATGGGGCTCCAGAGCAAACTGATTGACGCAGCAGCCAAATCGCCCGCTCACAACTTTAATGCCAGGAGCTCACAAAGTAGAATCTTTGCTCACAAGACTCCCCAGCTTAGAGGGAGCACTGCATGTGTCCCGTGTCCTTTCTCTCCCCCCCCCCGCTGTTTTGGCCAGGTCCTCAGGCTTATCCATCTGTCGAATGCCT
>NW_015176098.1:8365-10036 GCF_001447785.1 Gekko japonicus | reverse complement strand
CCAGTTTGGTGTCGTGGTTAAGTGCGTGGACTCTAATCTGGGAGAACCGGGTTTGATTCCCCACTCCTCCACTTGCACCTGGCTGGGTGACCTTGGGTCAGTCACAAGCTCTGGCACAGCTGTTCTTGAAAAAGCAGTTTCTGTCAGAGTTCTCTCAGCCCCACCCACATCACAGGGTGTCTGTTGTGTGTGGGGGGGGAGGAGTTTGTAAGCCGCTCTGAGACTCCTTTGTAAGCCACTCTGAGACAACTTTGGGTAGTGAAGGGCGAGGAATAAATCCAATCTCTTCTTCTTCTTCTTTTACCTCACAGGGTGCCTGTTGTGGGGAGGGGAAGGGAAAGGAGTTTGTAAGCCGCTCTGAGACGCCTTTGTGGAGTGAAGGGCGGTGTACAAATCTAATCTGTTTCTGTCAGAGTTCTCTCAGCCCCACCCACATCACAGGGTGTCTGTTGTGTGTGGGGGGGGAGGAGTTTGTAAGCCGCTCTGAGACTCCTTTGTAAGCCACTCTGAGACAACTTTGGGTAGTGAAGGGCGAGGAATAAATCCAATCTCTTCTTCTTCTTCTTTTACCTCACAGGGTGCCTGTTGTGGGGAGGGGAAGGGAAAGGAGTTTGTAAGCCGCTCTGAGACGCCTTTGTGGAGTGAAGGGCGGTGTACAAATCTAATCTATTCTTCTTCTTCTTTTACCTCACAGGGTGTCTGTTGTGGGGGGGGGAAAACTCCTTTGGGTAGTGAAGGGCGGGGTTTAAATCCAATCTCTTCTTCTTTTACCTCACAGGGTGTCTGTTGTGGGGAGGGGAAAGGAAAGGCGTTTGTAAGCCACTCTGAGACACCTTTGGGTAGTGAAGGGCGAGGAATAAATCCAATCTCTTCCTCTCTTCCTCTTCCTCCAGAGTCGACCTTCCTCTTGTGCGTAAGGTAGGCTGTTCAATTAAAAGAACGTTAAGCACCACATCTATATTTATTTGTGTGTGTGTGTGTGTGTGTTCACTTAAAAACCCAGGTGCAAGATTGCTCCGGGGACTGAGTGGTAACGTGTCGACTGCACAGGTACTGGCCAATCGGTGCTCAGCTCTCTTTTCCCGTGTCTCAGCCGGAACCATCGCAAAAGTCTGCAGAGTCATTTCCGAGGATGCTTCGTAATCCTTCCCTCCCCCCAGTTTTTGTGTAACGGGCAGGATAGCGTGACTTGTCCAATCGATGCTCAGCTCTCTTTTCTCGTGTCTCAGCCGGAACCATCGCAAAAGTCTGCAGAGTCATTTCCGAGGATGCTTTGTAATCCTTCTCCCCCCCCAGTTTTTGTGTTACGGGCAGGATAGCAGGATAGCGTGACTTGTTGCTGCTCTTAGCCAGAGGTCCGTGGTTCCGAAGCGGTTATTTTATATGTCCGTGTGCCAGTCTGCTTGCTTGATTCATCTACAGCTGTTTCTCTGTGCGGCTTTTGCTTGTTGCATCCAAACCTGGGCTGATTTCGCACTAGAGCTGCTTCGATGTTGCGCTGCCATTTCCCCCGATACTATTGGTCAATTTCACACCCGAAGCTGCGGGGCTGCATTTGACCCGCGGCTTCGTCCGATTTCCTCTGCAGTTTCGTGATCCTCAAAAAACAGGATCACGAAACTGCGAAGGGAATCGGGCGAAGCCGCAAGTCAAAATGCAGCCCCAACGCCT
>NW_015176098.1:0-8212 GCF_001447785.1 Gekko japonicus | reverse complement strand
AAAGATAAAACTGGTTTAATCACCATCAGGTAGCCTGCCCCTTAGATCTGAACTTAAGGTAAAGGTAAAGATTCCCTTGCTCGAAAGCCAGTCGAGTCCGACTCTAGGGTTGCGGTGCTCATCTCAGTTTCCAAGCCGAAGAGCCAGTGCTGTCCAAAGACGTTTCCGTGGTCATGTGGCCAGCATGACTAAACACCAAGGCGCACGGAACACTGTTACCTTCCCACCGAAGCGGTACCTATTTATCTACTTGCAATTTCTTGCTTTCGAACTGCTCGGTTGGCAGGAGCTGGAACTGGAGACGGGAGCTCACTCCGTCATGCGGCACACTCGGGTCTCGAACTGCTGAACTACCGACCTTCCACAGCCTGCAGTTCAGCGTCCTAACCACTTGAGCTACTGCAGCTCAGATGCTGCTAAAGCAAACAGGGAAACTAGGATAGTTAAGCATCATTATCTGAAAGCAAGAACGCAGTCTTCTCAGTTTCTGGGTCTGCTTGCACGACCGGTAGAATCCCTGCTAAAAATTTCTCCCTTGGAGTGCTGTAAAGCGGACGGTAGAGCACGTAGTGAAGGAAGGTCCTCCACCTCTGGCAAGCTGCAAATGCAGAGACGTTGCTCGTTTGGAGTATGCAAATAACAGCCAGCCAAAGGGGCTGTTTGCATCGTTTGGAATCCCCTGGAGTATATCTGAAGGGCTGTCATGTGGAAGATGGAGCGGATCTATTCTCTCTTGCTCCGGATTGCAAGACTAGGTCTAATGGGTGGAAATGACAAGGGAGTCTATATATTCTGCTATGGTCAGGCCTCACCTGGTGTCCTGTGTCCAGTTTTGGGCACCACATTTTAGGAAGGATGTTGATAAGCTTGAGCGTGTCCAAAAGAGGGCAACCAGGATGGTGAGAGGGTTTGGAATCCAAGTCTTACAAGTAAAGGTTGAAAGAGCTGGGTCTGTTTAGCCTGGGAAAGAGGAGGCTTAGAGGGGACATGATTGCAGTCTTCAAGTATCTGAAGGGCTGTCATGTGGGAGATGGAGCGGATCTCTTCTCTCTTGCTCCAGATTGCAAGACTAGATCTAATGGGTGAAAATTACAAGGAAGTCGATACCGGCTAAATATCAGGAGAAACTTCCTGACTGTGATGAGAGTGGTTGTGCGGTGGAACAGCCTGCCTCGGGAGGTGGTGGATGCTCCTTCGCTGGACGTTTCCAAGCGGAGGCTGGACAACCATCTTTCGGGTATGTTCTAGGCTGTCTTTCGGCTGTGCTCCTGCAGAGTGCAGGGGGTTGGACTCGATGACCTGCAAGGTCCCTTCCAACTCTAACATTCTATGATTCTATGTAAAGCTGTAAAGGGCACTCTGAGGTTATAGTTAGATACTGACTAGGTAACTCAACCTGCAGTGGTCAGATTTGCAATATTTATACCGGTAGGTTGATTGTTGGGAGAAAAGACGGGTCCCATCATTCAAGGAAATGAATTGTCAGCACCTCTCCCCCCCCCCTCACCCCGTGCCGTCATTTCCATTTCGCCTGTTTGTTCCCTGGTCTTGAGAACTTCCAAGAGGTAAAATAGCGGCCATTCCAATGATGGTATCTTGGCAGCGGGGCACCAGGAGTAGTGAGATCCGTTGGTGGTGGAAATTGCCATCAGGTCCTGGCCAATGTATGGTGACCCCATAGGGTCTCCCAAGGCAAGAGATGAACACAATTAATTAATTGTCGTATGGCATTGTGTGTAGAATAGCCAGGAGATCCTAAGAATGTCTGGCAGCCAGAAGCGCTAGCTCTTTTAGCGTTGTGCACCACTAGTTCTTTAAGTGTTATGCACCGCCTGCCTTGGTGGGTGGGAGCGGGATATATATTAAATAAATAAATAAATAAATAGGTGGCGAGCTAGACTTGTTTTTGTTTAAGGCAAGAGACGTTTCAGAGGTGGTTTGCCATTGCCTGCCTCTGCGTTGTGGCCCATTCTATTTGCCAAGGAGTGATGGGGCCGGATGCCATGATCTTAGTTTTTTTGATGTTGAGCTTCAAGCCCACTTTTGCGCTCTCCTCTTTTACCCTGAGCAAGAGGCTCTTTGGGTCCCCTTCACTTTCTGCCGTTAGAGTGGTATCGTCTGCATATCTGAAGTTGTTGATCTTTTCCCCAGCAATCTTAATTCCCGCTTGTGATTCATCCAGGCCAGCATTTCGCATGATGTACTCTGCATATATAGTACATAAGCAAGGTGAGCCACTTTGTGAGCCACTGGCATTAAAGTTGCAAGTGAGTGATTTGGCCACCCCATAAATTAGGTTGCTCGAGAGCCCTCCTTCCTGTGCTAAGACAAAAATGTGTGAGCCGGAGGCTAAAAAACTGCGAGCTAGCTCACACTAACTCAGCTTAGAGGGAACACTGGTCATAGTGGATAGCTCCATGAAAGTGTCAACCACAGTATGCTGCAGGGGTGAAAAGAATAAGAAAAAGAGAAAACATCCGTGGGACGACCCAATTTAATAGGAGAGCAAAGCTCTTGAGTCTAAATACATAAAGCTCAACGTTGTAGAATATATAAGTCCATGCAAAAGGTCCAAAAGGATCCATCAAAAGAAGACAACTCAATGATGAGAATATAGAGTGGAAATCATAAATTTATTCAAATCAGAATGAACTTGTTACAAAACATACTTATTACAGAATAAAGGTAAAGGTTCCCTTGCTTGAAAGCCAGTCAAGTCCGACTCTAGGGTTGCGGTGCTCATCTCCGTTTCAAAGCCGAAGAGCCAGCGCTGTCCGAAGACGTTTCCGTGGTCATGTGGCTGGCATGACTAAACACCAAGGCGCACGGAACGCTGTTACCTTCCCACCAAAGTGGTACCTATTTATCTACTTGCAATTTCTTGCTTTCGAACTGCTCAGTTGGCAGGAGCTGGAACTGGAGACGGGAGCTCACTCCGTCATGTGGCACACTCGGGTCTCCAACTGCTGAACTACTGACCTTCCACAGCCTGCAGTTCAGCGTCTTAGCCACTTGAGCCACCGCAGCATACATTATTATTATACATATTATTATACACATTACAGAATACAAAGCCTTAAATTGGATCGTTCCATGGACGTTTTCTCTTTTTCTCATTCTATTTCTGGGTTCCTGTGGGACCTCTTTTTATACAGCAGTGGTGAAGAAGGCAAACTCTTCGTTAGGGAGTATTAGGAAAGGGACTGAGAATAGAACAACCGATATTGTAATGCCCCTGTGCAGGGGTCATTTCCTGCAGGAGCACACAGGAGCGGAGCTCCGGCAGTAAAGAGCCCAGGGGGCGGGAACATGCAACAAGCCCCACGCCCTGCTCCCAGCAGCCCTCAGTCAGAACAAGAAGCATCCAGGTAAGTTACAGAGCCAACAGGTCCAAAAGAGTCCAGTGGCACCTTTAAGACCAAGTTTTGTTCAGGTACAAGCTCTCCCTCCTCTGCGAGGACAGATCTGCACGTCCCCTCCCCCCAATAGCTAGCAATCCAAAACAGTCCAGTGGAGCCTGAGCGGTGGGTGTTGCCTTCTGGCACACTTCCGGTGGTGTGGCATATGCAAATGAGTTATGCTAATGAGCTCCTGCACCTCTTTTTCTACAAAATGACCCCTGCCCCTGTGTAGATCTATCGTGCAGCCTCATTTGGTCTCCTGTGTACAGTTCTGGTCACCGTGGTCTCCAAAAGGACATCACAGAGCTGGGGAAAGTACAGAGGAGGTAGACCAGGATGACAAGGGGGTTGGAGCACTTTCTCTACGAGGAAAGGCTGAAGGATCTGGGACTTTTCGGTTTAGAAAGGAGACGACTAAGGAGGGATATGAGAGAGGTTTATAAAACTATGCCTGGGGTGGAGAGAGTTGACGAAGGGGACTTTTTCTCCCTCTCCCAAAGCACTAGAACTTGAGGGCACCCGATAAAGTTGATGGGCAGTAGGCTCAGGACGGACGAAAGGCAATGCTACTTTACACAGAGGGTGATGAAAATGTGGAATTCGCTGCCAGAGGATGTAGTGATGAGCACAGGAATAAACAGCTTGAAACTGAACGCTTCAAAAAGCAAGAGATCTGGCTGGAAAAGAGGGACATTGTGTCCCTTCCTTTGTTATTCAAATGTAGAATTTGCTGCCAGGGGATCTACTGATGGCCACAGGAATAAACGGCTTTAAAAGGGGACTAGATAGATGCATGGAAGAGAAGTCGATCGGTGGCTACCAGTCATAGAGACTGAGGGGAACCTCCACATTCAGACACACTAATCCTCTGGATCCCAGAGCCAGGAGGCAACATCTGGGGAAGGCCTTGGCCTCTCTGCCCTGTTGTTGGCCCTCCAGAGGAACTGGTTGGCCACTGTGTGAGACGGGAGGCTGGACTAGATGGACCCTCCCTGGTCTGATCCAGCAGGGCTCTTCTGATGTTCTTATCAGGAGAAGGCCTCGGCCTCTCTGCCCTGTTGTTTGCCCTCCAGAGGAACTGGTTGGCCCCTGTGTGAGACGGTAAGCTGGACTAGATGGACCCTTACTGGTCTGATCCAGCAGGGCTCTTCTGAGGTTCTTATCAGGGAAAGGCCTCGGCCTCTCTGCCCTGTTGTTGGCTGTCCAGAGGAATTGGTTGGTCACTGTGTGAGACAGGAGGCTGGACTAGATGGACCCTCACTGGCCTGATCCAGCAGGGCTCTTCTTATATTCAGGGCTCTTCTTTTATTCTTATCAGGGGAAGGCCTCTGCCTCTCTGCCCTGTTGTTGGCTGTCCAGAGGAATTGGTTGGTCACTGTGTGAGACAGGAGGCTGGACTAGATGGACCCTCACTGGCCTGATCCAGCAGGGCTCTTCTGATGTTCCGGGGGGGGGGTTGCCGTTGCCTGCCTCTGCGTAGCAACCCTGGACTTCCTTGGTGGTCTCCATCCAAGTACTAACCCTGGGCAACCCTGCTTCGCTCCTGCGATCTGATGAGATTGCGCTAGACATTTCAGGGCAGGGCAAAGACAGAGGTGGTTTGCCATTGCCTGCCTCTGCGTAGCAATTCTAGACTTCCTCGGTGGTCTTCCATCCAAATACTAACCAGGGCCGACCCTGCTTAGCTTCTGAGATCTGATGAGATCGGGCAAGCGTCGGCCATCCAGGTCAGGAGAGCATGATCCATTAACAAGTCTGAACTGGGGACTAGGGGATTCTGCAGGCCTTAGAGGCGAGGGCCAGACCCAAGGAGTGATAAAATACGATGAAGGGCGAGTGAGAGAAGATCGGTCAGTGGAGTCTGTCCCGGGAACAGCCCGTTGAGGGTTGTCATGACCCACATGGCTTCCGGCCAATCCAAGGACTGGGCTGAGAGCCAATCAGGATTCTGGGACGTCCTTCCATATGGCAACGGAAGGGGTGTTGTCGGGCGGATTGGCGCCAGCTGGCAGCGGCCTAGTCCGGTAGGAGACGGCGGGACAAAATTCAACAGCCCGCAGCTTGGCTGTTGGCCGTTGAGGCTGCAGACGTACAAGCCAGTGTGTCAGTCAGTCAGATTTTATTAACAGCCCAGGGGCAGTATACAACAGTATACAACAATCGCACGTGAGAAAGACAATAAAAACAGTGACAAAAATATTCAAAAACTGAATGCACAAATGTAAAACTCTGATAGGACGGTTATGCAGATCAAGTTCCCACTATTCGTTTATTTATTCTAGTTATACCCCCGCCCTCCCCGCAAACAGGCTCAAGGGCGGCTTACATGAGTCTGTACAAGGTACCATAAAATTCACATAACATTTAAAACATTTAAAAACCATCAGATCATCATAAAGTGCTAGTAGAAAGTAAGTGTGTGTGACAGAGTGTTGGACTAGATGGGCCATTGGCCTGATCCAACACTGGCTTCTCCTGTGTTCTTATGTTTTTAAACACCGTGTGATAGCGTCAACCGACCCACAAGGATGGACTGTGTGAGGACGCTGACCATGCATTACATGTTGGCTGATTTCGTACTCGAGCTGCCTCAATGTTGTGCCGCCGTTTGCCCCAACACTATTGGTCAATTTCACACCCGAAGCCACGGGGCTGCATTTGACCCGCGGCTTCGCCCGATTTCCTCCGCAGTTTCGTGATCCTCAAAAAACAGGATCACGAAACTGCGGGGAAAATTGGGAGCTTACTTAGGAGCCTTTGATGAGGAACTTTATCAAAAGCTTTCTGGAAGTCAAGGTAAACAATATCTATTGGATCCCCCTTGTCCACATGTTTGTTCACCCCCTCAAAGAACATTAACAGGTTAGTGAGACAAGATCTTCCCTTACAGAACCCATGTTGAGTCTGCCTCAATAGGTTTTGTTCATCTATGTGCCTACTAATTCTTTCCTTAATAATGGTTTCCACCAATTTACCCGGTATCGACGTCAGACTGACTGGCCTGTAATTTCCCGGATCTCCTCTGGAACCCTTTTTAAAGATGGGAGTGACATTAGCTACCTTCCAGTCCTCAGGAATGGAGGCTGATTTTAAGGAGAGATTACATATTTTTGTCAGGAGATCCACAAGTTCACAATTGAGTTCTTTCAGAACTCTTGGATGTATGCCATCTGGGCCTGGTGATTTATCAGTTTTTAAGTTGTTTATCAGTTTTAGGACCTCCTCTCTCGTCACCTCAATCTGACTCAGGTCTTTCAACACCCCTCCCGAACTCAGCGGCTCTGGAGTGGGCAAGCACCTCTCATCTTCCACAGTGAAGACGGAGGCAAAAAATGCATTTAGCTTCTCAGCCATTTCCCTATCATCCTTCAGTACTCCTTTTACCCCTTGGTCATCCAAGGGCCCCACTGCCTCCCTGGCTGGTTTCCTGCTTCTAATGTATTTGAAGAAAGTTTTATTGTTGGTCTTTACATTTTTTGCTATATGCTCCTCATATTCCCTTTTTGCCTGCCTGACCACAGACTTGCATTTTATTTGCCATAGCCTGTGTTCCGTTTTATCAGCCTCACTGTGACTAGCTTTCTGCAAGCTGATTGCCACTTTGGGGCTAGGAAGCAATTTTTCTCCAGACCAGTTTGGCTGGAGATCCTGGAGGTTTTTTGTCATCTGGGCGTGGAGGTCTGAGGGCCACTGGGTGTGTGTGGAGAAGAAGAAGAAGACGAGATTGGATTTATACCCCGCCCTTCACTTGGAGTCTCAGAGCGGCTTACAAACTCCTTTTCCTTCCCCTCCCCACAACAGACACCCTGTGAGGTGGGTGGGGCTGAGAGAGCTCTTGACAGAAACAGCTCTTTCAGGAACAGCTGTGCCAGAGCTTGTGACCGACCCAAGGTCACATCAGCAGGTGCAAGTGGAGGAGTGGGGGAATCAAACCCGGTTCTCCCAGATTAGAGTCCGCGCACTTAACCACGACACCAAACTGGCTCAGTCGAGGGGGAGGTATTTGTGAATTTCCTGCCTTGTGTAGGGGGTTGGACTAGATGACCCTGGAGGTCCCTTCCGACTCTACAGTTCTATGGCTGCCACTCCTTGGAGGAAGAACAGGAGAAAAAGGAGTTGCCAGGTTGTTCTTTTAAGCCGTTTAGCCATCCTGGCTTCCCCTCAAGAGCAGGAAGGCCTTGATTCCCAGCTCTGCCGCCTGGCTTGTGGGCAGTGTTCCCTCTAAACTGAGTTAGTGTGAGCCAACTCACAATTGTTTAGCCTCCAGCTTGCAGATTTTTGTCTTCACTCAGGAAGGACGGCTCCAGAGCAGACTTAATTCATGCAGTAGCCAAATCGCTCACTCACCACTTGAATGCCAGTAGCTCACAAAGTAGAATTTTTGCTCACAAGACTCCACAGCTTTGATGGAACATTGCTTGTGGGTATCCCAGTTTTTTGGTTTAAACAAGAACGTTTTAACATATATGCCAATCTCTCATTATTATATATAATTGTGAAGTGGGGTGGCACTTTCTGAACATTCCACACGCTCCTAAATAAGTTGGCTCCATGATGTGTCACTCAGGAACTGTTCCTATCCACTGGCTGTGTTGCCTGAGTTCCGCCTCCAACATTCCAAACAGTTCGCTGTTCCTCCCCCCCCCCACACAATAGCCAGTCGGAACACGGAGGTCATTTGCATATGCGGCCTGATTGGCCTTTGCCTCTAACATTCTAAACAGTTTGCCGTTGCTGTTGGGAGTCATTGAATGTGTACATATCCTAATCTTCCCTTAAACTGTCACTGAAGTTGCCAATCTCCCTGTGGG
>NW_015176097.1:95811-101873 GCF_001447785.1 Gekko japonicus | reverse complement strand
TGACGTCCATGGCATCACTGGGACTCTCCAATATGTGTTGACCCCCACACATCAGGCTGGGCACATGCTCAATTTGATTACAGTGGACCAGATTATTGCAGTAGTAGTACCATGGCCGGACAACTATACCCTGAAGGTCCGTGTGAATGTTCCACCCCGACCCTGTTTAGGCGGTGAGCAGATTTTAGCCCGCCCACGGAGCCAAATGGACCCAGTGCAGTATCAAATGGCCCTGCAGGATCCAATGCCCCCTGGTGGTTCATGGGATGAACTTGTGGAAGACTGGCATAGCCCACTTTCCATGGACATCGACGAGATCGCTCCCCGGCACCCTCTGCACGCTCAGTCTAGGCTAGCCCCCTGGTATACCCAGGGGTTGCGGCTTATGAAGCGAGAGCTAGGATGGCTAGAGAGACAGTGGCGCCGTGTCCGCGACAAGGCAACAAGAGCATCTTATAGGACATTTATGAGATCCTACGAGATGGCAATCAAGGCTGTGAAGAGAGAATTCTATTCAGCTATGATTACGTCTGCAAGCTCACGCCCAGCCCAATTGTTTAGAACGATTCGGTCTTTGATGGTTCTGCCACAGAGCAGACAAAACAGTTGGGAATTGGATATTGGCTGTGAGGCATTTGCGAGCTATTTCGTGGATAAATTCTTGGCGCTCCGCCGTGACCTCCCCGCCACAGTTGAAACAGTTAGTGAACTCAAGGCCCCTTGTGTGTCTTTGATTTTGGGTTTAGAGTGTTTTGAACAGCTCAGCCTGGAGGAAGTTGACAGATTGCTTGTATCTGTGTGCCCAACTACATGCAGCCTTGATCTGTGCCCCTCCTGGCTCATTAAAGCGGGCCACGAGGGGTTTCGTGGTGCCTGGAGGGAGATTGTCAACAAGTCCCTCTCAGAGGGGCGGTTCCCTGAGGCACTCAAGGAAGTAATGGTCCACCCTTTCTTGAAAAAACCAACTTTGGACCCCGCTATATTGGCCAGCTATCAGCCGGTGTCCAATTTGCCCTATTTGGGCAAATTGATCAAGAGGGTGCTGGCGACTCAGCTACAGGGCTTTCTGGATAACACTTCCATCTTTGATCCATTTCAGTCTGGCTTCCGCCAGGGGCATGGGATGGAGACAGTGCTGGTCGCCCTTACTGATTACCTCTGGAGGCATCTGGATCGGGGTGATGTGGCGGCTCTGCTGTTGTTAGATCTGTCGGCCGCATTCAATATGATCGACCAACATAAATATTCCAGAGGGCAATTCTAATCCGCGTACTGATTACCTCCGGAGGCATCTGGATCGAGGTGGTGTGGCGGCTCTGCTGTTGTTAGATCTGTTGGCCACATTCGATGTGATCAATCAACATAAATATTCCAAAGGGCAATTCTAATCCCAAACTCCATCCTCCCCTCCTCTGTTCTCCCAAGAGAAGAGGGAGAATGCATGTGCTATAACAGGACACATTTTATGCTCTTTCTCCTCCTGTTGTTCCTCCATCTTTTGGAGGGGCCTCCTGGAACAGCAGTGATTTCTCTTTTGCACAAGGTGAACTACAGTGAGGGCCCTGTTTCTTGCCTAAGGAAGCCTAGGGATCTCTTGAGTAAACTTGGGTTTGAATCCGGCACTCTCCCTCTCCCTCCTTTCCTGCAGTGCAGTGCCTGCTTTGTTCTTGCTAGTCCACAATTATTTTAAAAACTGAAGAGCAAGGGTAGGCAATGTATTGAAAGAACTATAGTAGTCATGACTCACAGAGCCCTAACTTCTATATTGGACTCTGTGGCATAATAATTCAGTGAGGTCCCTCCGTTCCCCAAATCCCACTCTCCCCTAGCTCCACCCCCAAAATCTTCAGGTATTTCCCAACCCAGAGTTGGAAACCCTACTGGGTTCAAATCCCTCTTCTGTTGTGCAACTTGCTCAGAGACCTTAGCCTAGTTACTCTCAGCTGAGTAGCCTATCTTACAGAGTTGGTGAGAGAGCAACACAAAAGAAGGGGGAATCACATAGACTCCTTAGATGCAAGGCAGGATAAAAATGCAATACATAGATTTATTTTCTATGAAGCTGGGAATTATTGGAAAGCAATGTTTACAAATAAATAAGCATGCAAAGAAGAAGAAAAAAGGAAACAAATCACCTAACATCTGCAGCAGATCAAGCACAAGTTACACAGAAGCAGAAGCTGAAAAGGAGGGGTGTGTGACAACTCCATTTGGTCACCCCAACTGGAAAAAATTGCAGAAATTAGCAGTCCTTTAGATATACTGGCTTGGAGATACCATCTGTGTAACTGTATACCCCCCATGTGCCTTTCTTTTCTTCCTCCCAGGAAGAAAATTACAGAGAGAGGAGAGGAGGAGTTTGCAATTGGCAACATGGCTTCCTGTTTCATGTAGCTCATGGTTCTTTTTAAATGTATTTATTTATTTAATTTATACCCCAACCTATCCCATAAACAATAAAAACAATAAAACCATAAAACAATAGATGACACAATAGACAGTAACAAAACTCCATGCCTCATGTCAGGCAGAAATAGGTACACCAGGAAATTCCAGTGCCCAAATAGTATCCAAAGCAGCAGGGCACTGGGGAAGGGCCATGAACAGAGGAGGCCAGAATGGTTAAACATCCACTGCTTTGGCCAAAAGCCTGGTGGAACAGTTCCATTTTGCAGGCCCTGTGGAACTGTAGTATGTCCCACAGGGCCCTGATCTCAAGTGGGAGCACTTTCCACCAGGTTGGGACAAGCTATGTGGGGGATGAAGCTATGTGGATCAAGCCACTTTAACCCTTCCTTCATCCTAAGTCAATACAGGATGTAATTTGGAATGAACCAAAAGAATGGCCGTTATTGGCAAAAAAATAATACCTTTCTATTGACAACCTTGAAAATATGGGACTGCTCAAAAAAAGAGTTAGTGCTGAAGACGTCACTCTTTTCCTCCTTTCCATTCCAGAACTGGTTCCCTCCCTGGCAAAGAGCTTGCAGTAGCTAATATCTGGAGGAAGGCAAAAAAACCCCAAGTTTAGCAGAACTTTCATCTAGAAATGGAATAATACCCAAAGCAGTACTGGAAACCAACATAGACTGTAAAATTCCGTGGTTTTTATACCTGCAGCTAAGCCATGTAGTGACTCAACTGGACATAATAAGTGTCATGAATTCTATCTCCATTTGAGCAACTCATAAGCTCTGCGGATCCAACCAATAAAGGCTTAATAACAAGGATTTATGACATCCTCCTATGTCTTAATGGAGATAAACCCATGGCCTTTGAGAAAAATGGCACCAAGATTGAAATGTAATACTCTCTGAACTACAATGGGGAAATGTTTGGAAATCATCTCTGTTGACCTCTCCTGTCATCACCACAAAGTTATCATATAAAATAGTAACCAGATGGTATCTCATCCCAGAAAAAATAGCCCAAAGAACTTCTGATCATTCCCCCTTGTGCTGGAAAAAGTGTGGAGAGATAGGTTCCTTCCCTCGTTGCTGGTGGCAATGAAAATACATGTATAAGGTTCATAAACCTTATAACAGGCTATAACATCCCTTTCTCTCCACAGTTAATCTTTTTAAATAATTGGCAGAACATAAATATCCCGAGGATCAGACAACATTTTATATGCAGCCTTGTAGTTGCCACAAAGACCCTAATTGCATCAACCTGGAAATCTCCTAATGCTCCGACTTCTAAAAATTGGTTCAATAAACTGTGGGACCATTACATTATGGAGAAGATTACTGACCAATTGCAGCAATCTGAAATCTATCCCAAATCATCTAATTTAAGTGAGAAATGGCTTCCATTCTTGGACTATGTCCTAACAAACGAATGCCAACCACATAACCCAGTATATCTCACTCTCTTGCACACATAATACTTGTTCCACTCTCTTGTCACCTAGTACTATTATGAATTTAAATCTTTAATGATTAATCGTGAATTTTTGCAGTATCTTCATATTTAAAACTCACCAACACACTTTAAGCTGTTGTCACTTAGAATTTAGTTCATGACCTGTTTAGGAGTATTTGTTAATGTTTGTACAGATACATACATGATTACTAAAAGAGAAAAAGCTTTGTCAATATGAATCGTAACAGAGGTGCACCTATCCTTCGATATATATTCTCATGCTTGTAAAGTATTAAAAATTAATAAAAAGGGGGGGAAATAGACCCCTGATAATCCTTGTGCCTAAAGAAGCTGCTTGGCCCATAACAAATGCCCTTCTAAATAATTCAGTTTTCCAGGTTCTCCTTAAGCCAAGTTTTCCAGGTTCTCCTCCAGAAAGCCATTCCAAAGTAGAGAGTCAGAAACTGAAAAAGTCTGAGTTTGGGCTGCAATGGAAAACACACTAGCCAGAGAAGGGGCCACCAGCAGACCTTGCTGGGCAGAACACACATACAGGGAGCAGAGGCCCTTTAAGTACATAGATACCAGATTACTGAGCGATTTAAAAGTAAGAACCAGCAAACTGAATTAAATCTGGAAATAAATATGCAGCTAGTGAAGAGAGTCTGGGGAGGACATAATACAAGGATAGGATAGGCACCTAAACCAGTCACTGATGGCAGCTTGGTTCCAGGGGCTACACATCTATACTTGAATCTTTTCAATGTATATTATATTTGAGGTTAGGATTGCTGGGCAACAGGACAAATTGGTGCAGGTGATGAAAAGCAGGTTTGGCCTGTGATCATGTCAAACTTGCACCAGGATGGGTTCACTCAAACACTGGCAAACCCAGAATGGGCAGCCTCTTAGGCAAATTATTTGTACAGTTCTGATTGTATTTAACGTATTCATGCATTTTTGCCTGGTGTCTCTTTGTTAACTATCTCACTTGTTCAACAGAAGATCAGGCTACAGTACCATCCCTAAGCCTTTCACACAGTCCTTTAAAAGAGAGTTTTTCACAATCTATACTAGGTAGTGAAATCCCCCTCCCCATGCATAAATAATCTTACTGACATGTCCATTTTATCTAGAAATATTTGAAAAAATGTTACTCTTCACTAAAACATTCTATAATAGTAGTGTCCCAGATGTCTGCATACAGGTAAATCTGCCTTTTCACCTTATTCCTCATTAGTCCTTCTGAACTGATTGATTGCTGTGGATCAGAAAACTGACAGGGATGAGAATTAAGTAGGTACTTCTTACCTAGGCACATTGTTTTGGTTGTTCTTCTGTCACACAGTCTTTGTGACTCCATGGACCACATCATGCCAGGCCATCCTGTTCTCCGTCATGCTCTGGAGTCCGCTTAATTTCATGTTCATTGTCCCATAACAAATAAGAATTTTTTAGTAACAAACAAGTTTTCATTACAGAGAGAGTATCAGGTGATTTATCACCAAACAGTAGGCCAGTGTCTTATGCTTCAGTTGCATGCTTTGAAGCTGTGACATCAGCAGCCAATGCACAAATCCATTTATTCTGTGTTGCCCAGTTAAAGTGATGAAGAAATATTCAAGAAATGAAAGATGGACTATTTAGAACAGTTTATGTTATTAGTAATTTATGTGCACATCTCAAAAATGCAGATTAATCAGGGACAGCTGTTGTGTATGCAGACCGCCACCGGGGGGCCAGCGGTCAGCCAGAATTGCCAGAGCTTGACTCTGGGATAACAATAGGGACTAGCCTCCTAGTCCCTCCACTGGGGAGCCAATGGAAACCATGGCGGGAGATTCAAACCCACCAATGGTGACCAGGGGTGTGTCCCCAGGGATGTATATAGTTGGCCCCCGGGCCGTTGTTCTCTCGTTCTTGTTGTGTACCAATAAAGCGTGCTATGCACTATGTCGTCGTCTGTCGTCTCTCCATGCGGCAACCCACTACATAACAGTGGCGACGAACGTGGGATCTTGCTGCATCTGAGCCGGGCCGTCGCGAGGAACCAGGAGAACGCGAAGCAGCTGATCCGATGAGCGAGACCGCTTCTCCCGCAACCCCTCTGACGCGCACGATGGCTACCGCTCCAGGGCTGGGGCTGCTTCCGCCCTTCGACATAGCCCGCCCGCAGGACTGGGCCTCCTGGGTCCAAG
>NW_015176097.1:92270-94555 GCF_001447785.1 Gekko japonicus | reverse complement strand
GAGGCACCTCGTGGATTTTTCCCGGAGGACCCGGTCTTCGCCAAGAACTTCGGCAGGGGCCCGGAATGGCTAGAGGGCCGCATCATCCGTCCCCTAGGAGCGGTAATGTACGAGGTATCCACCAAGTGCGGCCAGGTACTGCGGAGACACGTCGACCAGCTCCGGCGGTGCATGCTCCCAGAACTCTCGGACACCGAGGGCCCGGAGCCACAGCCGGCGCTCGAAGAGAGCGCTCCTCCACCCCTGGCGCCCATCCCCACTCAGGGGGAACAGCCGATCCCACCTCCGGGGCCACCGCCAATTGCTAGCGAAGCTCCGGCCACAGGAGACGCCGAGCCAGCGAAACAACCACCGGAAGGTGAGACCCGGAAGGTGAGACCCCCGTGGCCACAGCACCAAACCCCCGGCGATCCACCAGAGAACGATGGTCCCCGTCTTATTTGAAGGACTATGTCACCTAGGGTGGGCCGGAACTATGGGGGGAGGGATGTTGTGTATGCAGACCGCCACCGGGGGGCCAGCGGTCAGCCAGAATTGCCAGCTTGACTCTGGGATAACAATAGGGACTAGCCTCCTAGTCCCTCCACTGGGGAGCCAATGAGAACCATGGCGGGAGATTCAAACCCACCAATGGTGACCAGGGGTGTGTCCCCAGGGATGTATATAGTTGGCCGTTTGTCCCCCGTTCTTGTTGTGCACCAATAAAGCGTGCTATGCACTACGTCGTCGTCTGTCGTCTCTCCATGCGGCAACCCACTACATAACAACAGCCAAGATGTTTCACAGGAGACTCTTGGTCCCCCCTCCCAAACTTTGAAAACAATGGAGGATGAGGCACCCTCTTTGGATGCTCATAGAATTGGACCCCCTGGTCCAATCTTTTTGAAATTTGGAGGTTCCTTGGAGGGAGGCTGGCCTCTACACACACCCCTTTCTACTGCAAAGATTGTCTGGGAGAATCTGCTGGACATGTTGTACTCCTGCCTTGCTTTTCCCCACCATTGGAAACAGTTGTGGATGGATCACCCTCTTTGAGTGCCCATAGAATTGGACCCCCAGTCCAATCTTTTTGAAACTTGGGAGTTTTGAGGAGAGGCTCCAGCAGCTACTCTGCAAGTTTGGTGTCTCTTCCTCAACCCCCCCCCCCCAGCCCACTGAATATACCCTAGGAGATTTGCCATTGACTATAATGGCTCCATAGGGTATAATGGAGCCAAACAAATTCGGGATTCCTGAATTAATTTGGGATTCTCTTATCCGTAAGCTGAATCAGATCAGAGAATCTGATTTGGCTTAACTAATGCCTAAATCATGCTGAAAAGGCATGATTCGGGTATTAATTTGGCTTGGAAATGCTGAATGCACATCCCTATAACTAGCAGGTAGCACAGTTCTAATCCTCTGCTCACCATGGTCACCAGCACGGAAGAAAATTAGATTCACACATTTCTTTGGGAAAGGGCAGATTGTGTATGAGAAATATCCTTGGGAAGGGAAAGCCCATCAGGGAGTGTAGCAGCTTCTCCTGTGGCTGTTCTCCCTTTGCTATATTTGTACACTACTTTGAACACTAGTGATACAAAAATTCACAAGGAGATTAAAATGTGTTTTATCTATCTTCTTGCATGGTCATTAGTTGAAATCTGTTTCATGCATTTTGTAAGGTGCATGTCTGTTTCAGACATGCATAACCTATCTCACCAGTGGGACAAAGACTTTGGAATATTTTAAGTGGAATATTTAAGATTTTGATGAAACACCATAACATACAGCAGAACATAGAAGTGAGCTAAAAATTCTTTGTTGAACTCTTTACATTTTAAAAAGTTGTGACTTGAAAAGATTTGGCTTCAGGCAGCCTCATCAGAGTATCAGACCAATGATTCCAGCCTTCATTCTGCACCTTTGAATAAAATAAAAATAAAAATAGAGCAGCAGAAGGCATTGTGATTGCTGCAGCTGGTATGTGGGCTAAACCTTTGCAACATGAGAATTGTGTGACAAAATTGTTGGGTCCATTGTGGTTCCTTGGTAGCTGAAAGTAACCTTAAAAAGTCCTTCAGTCTATGCCCCCACCCCCAGCATCTCTGAGATAGGATGGTCCATGGAAATCACTTCATGTATTTGGTATTCTCTATGTTATTGAAATCTCATCAATCATTGTTATGATATTTCAATGTCATACGTTCAATGAGCTGACAGAGAAAGTATTAACGTTCTGATGTGATGCAGATTTTTAGATTGGACCTTTTTCATTAGAATGGGTGGTAGATGTATTGACTTGG
>NW_015176097.1:77252-92248 GCF_001447785.1 Gekko japonicus | reverse complement strand
CCCTCCAATTGATTATTCAAGGATGAGAATAGAAGGTAGAGATTTTGCTACTTGGCATAATATAGTGTGTGTGTGTGTGTGTGTGTTAAGTGCCCTTATGTCACAGCCAAGTTATGGTGACCTCAGCAAGGGGTTTTCAGGGCATTGCCTTCCTCTACAAAGTTTTCCTTAGTGGTCTCCCACCCAAATACCAACCCTGTTAATATCCAAGATTAGATGAGATCAGACTATACCATGATGCCTTCCTTTATCTCTCCTTATATATAAAAGAGTTTTCGTGTCCATCTTTCCCATGCTTCCACAGCCTTTGGCCCGCTCAGCTGCCACTCTCAATAGTACTTGCGTGCCATTGGCCAGGTGCTGGGTCTGCTCCTCTTCCCCACCCACTCCCACTTCAGCCCTTGTGGCCTGTCACATTTACTGGAAGACAGCTCTCTCTTGAGGGAGATACTTCTCTTGGCTCCACAGTGCCACAGGATACCACTGTGAGAGTCCTGCCCTTCCTTCCTTCCTCGTGCCCATCCTCACCAGCTCAACCTCGCAGCAGCCCCAGCGGCTCCCTCAGCTCCATCCAGTCGGTGCCTACCCCACCATCTTCCTCCCTTCCTTTCTCCCTTCCTTTGCCCACAGATCCCAGCACCCTCAACCTCCCGCTCTGCCTCTTCCATTCTCCGGCTGCTCCTGGAGCCATCTGAAGCCAGCCCAGCTTTTCCCATCCCAGCAGGCTGGCCAGCTGGCCGGCTGAGTCTCTGCTGTGATGAAAGGGGAGGAAAGAAGAAGGCAAAGTGGTGACAGAAATGTCCTGCTCTCTGGGCCACAACTGTAGAGAGTGAAGCACAAAATGGAGTACTCTCACTCCTTCATTCATGCGTAGAGGGGCTCATTTCAGAAAGAGGCATTCTGGTTTAGGTTTCTTCACACAGGAGCCTGGACGTCTTCGAAAGCCATGTGTGAAGCCTCCAAGCGGCCAAGTCATCATGCTTTAAAGGCACTCAGGGTACTCTAAGGGCTTGGGGGGGCACTCACCCATTCGTGTCTTAGATCTCACCAATCATTTTGGCAATGAACTAGGGTTCCAACATCAAACCAACTTTTGATTCAAACAATAGTTATAACTGTGTGTCTATAGCTCTCCTTTTTTTATATATGTATAATCAAGCCTGCTGCTACATTTCAGCTCCACATGACAGAGATAAGTTCCCCACCGTGAAGATCAAATCAACAATGTGCCCAGCTTGGTGAGTGGGGGTCGTTACATATTGGGAGAGTCCCAGTGACACCATGGATGACACCAGGTCCATTGGCTGTGTGGAGGTTGTGTCATCAGCATGGACATTGAAGTCGTCCAAGACTATCAGTCTACGGTGTTCCAATGCCCAGCCTGATATGGCCTCCATCAGGGACGGTAGGCTACTGGCTGGTGTGTTAGGTGGTCGGTACACCAGCCAAATCGCTATACTTTCCCTGGCCTCCCATGCCAGACCAGCATACTCAATACTTGTGATCTTTGGAGGCGGGAGCGCCCTGAAGGAGGAAGCCTCCTGGATGAATAGAGCCCATCCCCCCACCCCCTAGTCCATGATTGGTGAAGGACCGAAAACCCGAGAGGGGCAAGTTGGGAGAGAGCTACTGTCTCCCCTTTCCGCACCCAGGTCTCGGTCACGCATGCCAGGTCAACGTTCTGCTCTAGCAGAAAATCCTGAAAGACCATGGTCTTATTGTTTATAGAGCTGGCTTTACACAACGCCAATATCAGAGTGGGGTTAACCATCCTAGCCCCACTGCGGACATCCCTCAGGATGGGTTGCAGGCTGGAAGGGGGCTGAGCTCTTCTATTTCTCTGCCCCCTTCACTTCACTTCATGCCTGGCTCCACCATCCTGCCTACTGATGTTCACCAGCTGTACCAGCTATGACTTCAGATAAACTAGGTCTTAACAACAAGCATATGCTCCAGCAGCTCCTAAAGTAATACAATTACTACAACCTCACTATAATAAACAGCTCTATTACCCACTCGCAAATTTAATCTGGTAGCCTATGAGAGTACTTTGGACTGCAAGGAGATCAAATCAGTCAATCCTAAAAGAAGAAGAGAAGAAGATTGGATTTATACCCCGCCCTTCACTACCCAAAGGAGTCTCAGAGTGGCTTACAAACTCCTTTCCCTTCCCCTCCCCACAACAGATACCCTGTGAGGTAGGTGGGGCTGAGAGAGCTCTGACAGAAACAGCACTTTTTCAAGAACATCTGTGCCAGAACTATGGCTTGCCCAAGGTCATCCAGCAGGTTCAAGTGGAGGAGTGGGGAATCAAACCCGGTTCTCCTAGATTAGAGTCCGCGCACTTAACCACTACACAAAACTGGCTCTCCAGAAAGAAATCAACCCTGACTGTTCCCTGGAAGGCCAGATACTGAAGCTGAAATACTTTGGCCACCAAATGAGAAGGGAGCACTCACTAGAGAAGTTCCTGTTGCTGGGAAAGATAAAAGGTAAAAGTAGAAAGGGACAGTAAAGGATGAGATGGTTAGACAGTGTTATCAATGCAACAAACATGAAATTGAGCAATGCAACAAACATGAAATTGAGCAAACTCTGGAGGATGACGGAAGACAGGAGGGCCTGGCTTGATGTGGTCCATGGGGTTGTGAGGAGTCAGACTCGACTTTGCAACTGAACAACAACAACAAAAGTAGAAAATACTTCATCTTGCCACACTCTGTCCAACAATTCTTTTTCTGTCCTGAACCTACAGCCCAAATTGTACTATTATGGGCGAGGACAAAAAGGTATTTCTATTGATTTTCTCTATTCCACACATAATTTTCTAAACCTCTATCATATCTTTCATTAATCATCTTCCCAATAAACAAGGGGCATCAAACCATTTTAGTCTGAGGACTACATTGAGATACAGAAACCAATTTGTGGTTCATGCCTGGGTGGGTTTTGCCTTATTTTGCAAGAACCATATTGATGAAAAGTGATACACAGTTTCTCAGCCTCCTTCATACTCTCCTTTTTCTCTCATACAGCTTATTCTGTCCTCCATTCTTGTTTTTTATATTGTACATTCATCAGTTATTTTAGGACTGGTAAAGGTGGTAGACTCTCCCTTTTAGAGACAGGCTTTTGGGGCATGCATGGTACTGTTTATATTTCATTCAAGTGTACTTGGATTTGTTCTAAGGCATCCTGTTGAGTGCAGAGAGCTGAACAACACTCATCAGATTAGGTCATATGTTTTATATTTATTGTATCCTTGACTGCCGATGAAAAAATCCATGGGTCAGCAAGGGCTAGGGTTGTGAACCTTCAGGCTGACTATTACAACTGATATCTAAATGAGAGAGATCAGTTCCCTTGGAGAAAATGGCTGCTTTGGAGGGTAGACTCTATGGCATTATAACCCTTCCACAAACTTTGCCCTCCCCATGCCCCCCCCCAAATTCCAGGTATTTCCCAACCCAGAGCTCGCAACCTTAGCAGGGGCCCCTGAGCCATAGCTTGGACACTTCTGTCATAAATTAAAAACTGCTAAAATACAATTTTCTTAATTTGGTTATTTAATGACTGAAAGTTTACACAATAGCTCTGGACTCTGTGACAGTTTTATGCACCTGCAGTGCTAAAATGTTATTTTTATTTTATTTTACTTCATTATCTTATCACTCCAGTCTTGGCCCATCTACACTAGCTTTCAATTTGCTTTTGGTCACAATTCAAGTTGTTGAAGTTGACTTTTGAAGCTCCATATAGCATGGGACCAGCATACCTGAAGGATCGCCTACTAGTTTATAAACCTAGCCAGTCATCATCTGAGACCCAGCTTTGAGTGGCCCCCACCTTCTGAGAGTAGGCATATGGCAATCTGGGAGAGGCCTTCTTGATCACAGCATCAAAACTCTGGAACTCTCTCCCCAGAGAAACTCATCTGCCCTCTCCTGTTGCTGTCTTCTACCAATGAGGTTCTTTTTTTCTCAAATGGCATTCCCTCAGTGATCTCGCCTTCCTGACTTTGTTTTTATATTTTGGCACCCAATCAAACACTCATGTATGTGCCTAAAAGTTTAAAAATTGGCCACTAATCTGTAGAGTAGTGCTAGGGGTATACACAGGAAAATGCATCTATACTCAGTGGACTAGAATATATATATGTAAAACATATTTTACACATTTAAGCAGAAAATTCTGATCAGATATTGTCCAAAGAACACAGACAGATATAAAGTGATATTAACCCTTCCTTTTTTCTCTAAAACATCGGCAATTTTCTTCACAGGGGTGGTGGGGGGATTGAAGCTGCCTGACTTATTCTACTGCAGAAACAAAACATACAATGGGAGAACAGTTATAAAAAAATAAAATCAGTTACAACTTCCTTTAAATATAATATAGGGAAACGTTTGTCTTTCTAGAGAGAAATAAAAGAGAATATTGCTCTCAGTTTCAAAAAAGATACGACCAGTGTTATTAAAACTCTCCTCTCTGGAGATCTAAGAAATATAATAATTGTCATATAAAAACCACATTGAAGTATGGATAATGGGACAAAAATATTTCATATTGTCAAATAGCATTTAAGGGGAAGAAAGATACTATATAAATACTTTCCTGTGAATTATTGAATAACGTTATCAAGCAGAGCAAAACTATTTCAAATATTTTTAAGAAGCAGAAAAGAAAGACAATCTGTGAAGTATAAATAGTTTAAACAAACAAGTAGCTCAAACTTCAAGTATTAAATTCTATAACAATCAAATTTTATAACAGGATGTGGCAGAACAGGCCTGCTCCAACCTGCAGGCCTATTCCACCCTGTCCTCTTGTTTTTCCAACACCTGGAAAGGCTTTTCTTTCTCTCTGGTAACCTGGCCCCACCACCTGACCTTTATAGCACTTGCCTGCTGGGAAGGTCAGGACTCCCAGCTTCCCATCCAAGTTCTGAGGCCTTGCCCCTGCATCTTCCGCTGCCCAGCACCTGGTCACCATGGGGATGGTTTACTGCGTTGTGTGACCCTAGAGGAATAGTTGCTTGCCAACTGCCATCTTTCCCTGGCACTCCTTTTAAAAAAATGTCTAAGACAAATAGCAAATATGAACCAGAATATGTCTAGTAGATGTTGGAAATGTAAGAAGCATGAGGGCTCATTTTACCATATGTGGTGGACATATGACAAAGCTGTGGACTTTTGGACAAAGGTCCACGATGAAATGCAAAAAATATTGAAGTTTTTCTTTTAAAAAGCACCAGAGATTCTGCTTTTAGGACTTAAAATGGAAGAACTAAATGTGAAGAAAAAGACTCTATTCTGGTACTTAATAACAAAGCTTCCGTCCTGCTGATGAGGCCACCACATAGTTAATGGCTACCTGCTCCAGACCTCAGTTAAGAGTTCTGTCTCCTCTGATGCACCCAGCATGAAAGAGACCTCCTCTTTGCTGCAAGGAGTTTTTACCATCTCCCTTTCCCCTTCCACTGACCCAGTCAGGCCAGGTCAAGAAGGCTTTTCCTGATGTCTCCAGAAATTTCCTTCCTGGAGATTATTCCGGGAGCTTTAAATCCTTCAAACCTCTGTATCCTGCTGGAGAAGGGGGAAGAACTTGACCTACCCATTATCTCTCCTGCTAGATCTATTCGCATTTCTTAAGAGGTAGTTGAGGTGAGCCTGGAAAGCCATTGACTGACTTCCTCCTCCCTGCTTGTTCTCTGCCCAGAGAAAGAGAAAAAACTTTTAATGGTCAGAGTGAAGGTTTTGCTCATTTCAAACCTCCAAAGAAGAAAAACTGCATTTTTTTTACACAGAACTTCTTTATTTAATCAGCAAAAGAGGCAGTTGCTCAGGGACCACCAATGTCAGAGCCCGCCACCAGGCCCATAGTAATTTCCCCTTTAATTGATTAATTAACAAAATTTATTTTCCTGCCTTTCTGTCCTTATCAGGTCCACCAAGGTGTCTAACAGATTTAAAAAAAGATAAATAATGAAAACACATCTTAAAAATAATTAAATCAAAACAAAAACACATTCTCTCCTTCCATGCCCCCAATGCAGAAGGGGAGGGGATATAGAGTTTGAGCCATGGGGGGGCTTTGTCTTAATTGATAGGGGGTTCCACCCCTAAAGCCCCACCACTGCCTATGGCCCTGACTTACATGTATGTAAAATTTAGGTGGGCTCCAGTCCTGTAGATTCTGCTCTTGATACTGGCTTGGATGCTTTTCATAAACTGGACAATACTTGGTGCATGTGTTAGAAAACAGATTCAGAGATCATCTACAGATCGAGGGTTGGGAAATGCATTGCATGATCATTCACATGTTCCAATTTAAAAAGGCATCCTTTCCTAAGAACATGGACTAATATGTATTAAGGCATAACTCAGAATTGGCCCCCTGAAAGAGAGTTGACAACTTTTACCCATTTGCAGGAGGTTCAGGATTAATCTAATGGGAATAAGAATATAAGGGGAGCCCTGTTTGATTAGATCAATGCTCTAACTAGTCCAACATTCTGCAAAACACGATTTCCAACCAGAAACCTCTGACAGAGATATAAGTAAGAAATGGAGATTAGAAGTACTACTAAGATTGATGGGGACAAATAGATAAACACCAATCAGATAACGCTGATGAATACTCACCAATCTATAACCTAGGCAATATCCTGTTTTGAAATTTTTGCTACATTATGTAAAATATATAAACACATCAATGTAACATGGTAACAGTTTACAACAAAAGTAATTTACAATGTTAATTTAAGCAGAATCACAACCTTACAAATCAATTGTCATCAGCATGTTTAGGAGGGTGTAACTCTGTCTGAGACTTCATTGGTAGTCAATATTGTCTAGTTCATGGTTTATTGCTCAATATTACCTTAATAGTCCTTTGGTTTACAGAATCATAAAAAGATTTCTAATAATGAATTCTCATGGAGCTTCAGGATACATTAATAATATTTTGATTAAGGCAGATGAATTTTGACATGAAATGTCATGTTCCTCCTAACTCAGGGGATTGTAGTGCATGAAAAACACATACCAATTGTTCAGAGATGGTTAAAGAAATTGTACACATTTAAAGGCGAAATCATTACCAAGTTAATTAAATTATACATACCATCAAGACATACAGTTTATAGCTCTGACCTGGATATCCCTGGTAAGACTGATCTCGTCAGATCTTGGAAGCTAAGCTGGGCAGACCCTGGCAAGTACTTGGATGGGAGACCTCCAAGAAATAGTGGGGCTGGGACACAGAAGCAGACAATAGCAAGCCCGCTCTCTTAAATGTTCAAGCCCCACCAGAGGCCACCAGAAGTCAACCATGACTTCCAGGCATGCACACATACACACACACAATACTCACCAAAAAACCACATACAGTTTATTCCAAAAATGTACTTAAACAAATACATTATTCCAAAATATGTATCTGAATCAAATTTTCCTTTCAGTTCACCAAACACCCAAAGAATTAAATACTCATCCTAATAAATTATTTTAAAAATATTTTCTGAACCAATATTAGAATGTAACAAGCATGAGACCCATATGGACTTGTGGGGGCATCTCATTTCCCCCTCCTCTGCTATTTTGCCTTTCCCTTTCCTGAAAAGCCCCTAGATTCTCCACTTTTCCAGATTTCTTCTTACCCACCAGTCAACCTGGCTATATGTGTCCTTCTGTCTTCAGCTTGGGATTTGGGGATGGGAAGGACCTCAGCAGGACATAGTGCCATAGAGTCCACCCTCCAAAGCAGCCATGTTCTCCAGGGGAACTGATCTTGGTTGTCTGGAGATCTCCAGGTGCTATCTGTAGGTTGGCAACCCTATTCCAAGCCTAAATATTAACACACATTTTCTCTTCCTGGCTCACGCCTGCTGCTTCAGATGTTCACAATGTAGGGTCAGCACTTGGCAGTTCCTATAGTTACTGCCCAGGCTTCTCCACCTCCCTGCTTCTCCTGCAAGGTGCGTGCTGGTGGTTTGGAATAGCTGAGCCTCAGCTTCTCCTGAGAGTTCAAAGCAAAGCAGGCAGAGCAGGCAAGCTGGGTGAGTGAGTGACTGAGGCCAGGCATAGGAGAGGGGGAGAGAGAGAGCAAGCAACAACAGTTACTTTATTAGGCAACTTCTAGTCAGGACGGCAAGGCAGGCAGCCGGCGCAGGACAGGGGAACGCAGCTTCAAGGCTCTGCTTCCCGATGTCTCTGTTCTTGCTCTGCAGTCCTGGAGTGCACCTGGACTGGAGTCGGGGTCACAGAGCCTGTGGGCACTCTGAAATTGCAGGAGCCAGCCCCTCCCATCCTCCCTCCAACCCAGATTCTCTCCCCCTCCTCCCCCCTTCCACTTCTCAGGTCTGTGTTCCACATTTCTTTCCCTGCGTGCACTCACTTGCTTCTCCTCTCTCCCCCACATTGACTCCTGAGACCCTGGGTTTTTGTGGGAGTGAGTACGCTGAGAGAGGGGAAGAGAAGGCTCCTTGTCCTTCGCAGGGAACATGATAAAGCTAATGATAAGGCTAAGTGCAGCCTCGGAGGCCTCTGTCTGAGTTGACTCCACAAACAGAGCCTCACCGTATACAGTCACAGATCTGAGGTGGCGGATTGTGCTGCTATTAGTATATAGACAAGAAGAGGGACCCCCGATACTCACAGGGGATGAGTATTCCCCATGGCTCCTGGCCTGTGGAAGAGGAGTACCTCAGGGCTGAGGAGGAAGTGGCCACAGGTAAGCTTCCCCCCCCCCAGCACTGACGGCGAGGCCTGAGCGGCTTCCAGCCACCAGGCCCGCCAAGCTTCCCTCTCCCCCAGCACTAAGACCTGAGTGGCTCCCAGCCACCGGGCCCACCAAGCCTTCTCCCCCCCAGCAACAGCTTCGAGGCATCATTCCCAGTGCGTTCTCCGTGCATGCGCAGGGAACACTTTTTTACTTTTTAAGTATTTTGGTTTCTTATCTCATTACATATGCTAACTCATTCAGTACTCACTTATGTATTCTCAACAAAAAGGGCTACACAACCTCTGTATTTTAGTGTATTTCTTTTTCATAATAGTATATTAGAATACCAAATGCAATGCAAGGAGTATTGGGATGTTTTGCTGCATCTACCTCAAAGCATGTATACTGCTTATCAGTTTTTGGAAGGTGTCCTGAGCCTGCCTGGTGGGGAGGGCGGGGTAAAAGTGAAATAAATAAATAAAAAAGAAAGAAAAAAGCACTTGTGACCTCCACAACTGAGAGGAGAGAATGGAGAGTATCAGTTAACTTCTCATAATTATAAAATATACCTTTACACATTTATCTGCTATTTTGACATATTTATTGCTTTATAACCATTGACCTTATAACTTGAGCTTGTTATTTAGTTTTCTATTAGCACATCTTCATCATGTTACATATTAATTTGCTGTTCAGCCCCTGTCTATAAGTTTGAACCTTGCCTACCATTCCAATGTATTTGAAAAAGTGTGCATGCACATGAAAGCCCATACCTTGTATAAAACTTTGTTGGTCTTAAAGGTGCCACTGGACTCTACATTTGTTCAATCCAGCTATGTAAGAATATGCATGCATGATAGACCAGTTGCAGTGAACTGCATGGTTAGGGAGGAATACAATGCTGAACACTAATGAACAGATTGACAAACTATCAAACTGTTCATCAGAAAATCAGGTATCTGATTTTCTGCATCCCAGCAAACAGGGAGCAAGCTAAACTGGTGGGTATTCAAGCATCTCTCATCTGTGCACAATACATTTCCCATTTAAGAAGCAAAGAAAAAAAATCTTTGCCCTCACATTTCAAGACACAAAACTATAGGATAAACTAGGATTACTTATTTATGGATGATCTGCATAAGACATCTAGAAAGTTAAAGAGGATTACTCCTAATGAGCAATCTGCACTAGCTGCCAGAATTTGAGCAATTTTGTTCTGGCTTGAAACTCAGCAATAGCAATTCTGACTTTGTTTATGGCAGCCTGAACAGAAAACTGTTCTTAGAGATTTAAGCCTTATCTCTTTCCCCAGTGTGCTTCTTAAGCAACTAAGGGTTTGGCTCATGCTGCTTAGTACCAAGAGAATCCCCCATCCAACCCCGCCATACCCCTGCCAACAAGCCCATGGAAATCTGCCTTGGAAACACTCCTTGCATCTTTAGATGCCTCAGAATTCTTGTTCAATAGTGTTACAACACTATTCCTGCCATCTCTAACTAGAACATAACCAATCACATGGACCAGTCCTAATTGTTATTAACCTAAATAATGCTAAGTGGCTGCCCCTAACTAGAACATAACCAATCATATTAACCTAAATAATGCTAAGTGGCTGCAGTAGTAATGCCTCCTTGACAAGGCAGTCCCACAGATTTCCTGCCAAAACCACTAAACTATTCCTATAACATTCAGATACGATAGATGGTGGTTCAGAAGCAAACAGCCTGTACTCCAAAGGCAGAACCTGTTTATATAACTTGTCCATTAATTCTTTCTATTGGCTTACCTGTTCTAGGCACTCATTCCAGCCCTGATCTTTCTGGAAGCCTCAAGTTTCAGTTGATTAATGAGAATGGTCCAAATCATACACTGCACACAATGACAGTAAATGAACACAGTATTCTTTACAATATAGTGGATCATTAAACATAAGTCAGCTATGCAGCTAAATTTGTATATCATATTTTCAAACTGCAATTTTATCCTAACATTAAAGTTGTGCCTTCTCACCTCTCTGTCTGATAATTCAACAGATGATTGGCTGGCTTCTGCTACAAGTCTTCTTGGACAGCATAATAGAAGTAACTTCAAGGAAAGAAAGTGGGATTTCTTATTTATTGTATAAAGTATATTTTCAATCCTGGCTTTTATCCTGCCAATCCTCCGTTTTATCTTCATAACAACTCAGTGAGGGTACATCAGCTGAGAGAATGACTGGCCTAAGATCACCCAAGTTGTTTCTGAGGTGACTGAGGATTTGAACCCTGGTGTCCCAAATCCTAGTCTGATGTTGTTGTTGTTGTTCTTTATATTAAATTTATAGAATGCCCTTCCCCAAAGGGCTCAGGGTGGTGCACAACAGGTTAAAAGACAAATAAGTTAATTTCCATTTTACAATAAAATCAGAAATACTGGTAGATGGCATAAAATTGTGCTTAGTTCCCTCCCTCCCTCAGGTGGATCAGGGACCGATCATGGAAGAGGCCAAAGAGGAGGAGGAGGAGGAGATTGGATTTATACCCTGCCATTCACTACCCAAAGGAGTCTCAGAGTGGCTTACAATCTCCTTTCCCCTCCTCTCCCCACAACAGACACCCTGTGAGGTAGGTGGGGCTGAGAGAGCTCTTTCAAGAACTGCTCGTGAGAGAACAGCTCTGAGAGAACTTATAACTTAACCAAGGTCACACCAGCAGCTGCATGTGGAGGAGGGGGGAATCAAACCCGGTTCTCCCAGATTAGAGTCCATGCTCCTAATCACTACACCAAATTGACTCTCATGTGAAACTGTTGCTGTCCTCAACTGTAGCCCTGATGGAACATCTCTGTTTTACAGGTCCTTGTGACCTGAACTAGGTCCTGCAGGGCATGGATGTCACCAGGAAGAGAGTTCCACCAAGCCAGAGCCAGGACCAAAAAGGCCCTGGCTCTGGTTGAGAACAGCCAGACATCTCTTGGGCCAGGGACTACCAGTAAGGTTTGGTCTTCCGAGTGCAAGAATCTTTGGAGAACATATCGTGAAAGGCAGTTCCACAGGTACGCTGGTCCCAGAACATTAAGGGCATTAAAGGACAGCACCAAAATCTTGAACCAGATCTGGTACTTGAAGCCAGTGCAGCTGGTGAAGCACAGTCTGTATGTGTGTTATCATCGGGGCACCTGTAAGTACCTGTGCCACTGCATTCTGGACAAGTTGTAGTTTCCAGGTCAGTTTCAGGGGTAGATCTGTATAGAGTGAGTAACAGTAATTCAGGGTTGAGGTGACCGTTATGTGGATCACTGTGACAAGGTTGGGTCTAGAGAGGCAGAGGGCTAGTTGCCTGACCTGGCACTGTTGGGAAAATGCCAGCCTGGCAACATTCCCCACCTGGGTCTCCATAGTTAAGGAGGAATCCAGGAGCACACCCAGACTCCTGATGGTCAATACTGGTATTAGTGGCACACTGTCGAGAGCTGGGAGTTGGCACACCAACCTCTGATCACACACCCCCAGCCACAGGATCTCTGTCTTTGATGGATTCAGTTTCAGCCAGCTCTTGTTGCCCTGCAAGCACCTTATAAAGTATGGACATTAAATATGACTGTAAGCTGGACTGTACAATGAGTGTGCCAGGGAAAATGGACTGAATAATGACCATGTGACAGTGCCAACCTTCTGGACAGAAGTCATGTGCCCAGCCAAGGGAAGCCTTGTACTGAAGCAGCATGTTAGACCAGAGGTGGACTCATGCAACACCCAATGACACCCATCCCTGCATCTCCAAGGACACTGCGGACCTGGGTAAATGGCAAACCAGACTTCCTGACATCGCAGCCACATGGAACCAGCAGCCAGACTTCCATAGAAGCCATGCTCTGCAGAGGCAGCCAGGACAATCCTGTACAAATGCCATGGACAAGCCTCTTCTCCATCATGCAGGCACTCCCCCCCTTCTCCTTCCTGCTAATGCAAACATCTTCGTACCTTTCTACCTGAATTCCTAGATCTGTATTGTGTGTGTGAATGGTTGATTTTATATTTGTGTGTGTGAAAACCCATTAGTAAAAGAAATAATTTCTTTTAAGATCTCGTCCCAATGTCTATTTCTGGGATTTGGATAAGTGGGACTCCAGTATACACAGGTCTGATCCTACATTTAATGCCTGTTACCATTTAATACTCATAATTCCCCACATCTAAGAAGAAAGTCCCCTCACTGTAAAATCAATGCCCAGGCCAAACCGCTGGACCTAGAAACACCAAATTTAGGGAGAGCTTTTTTACCATGACATAGTTGCTCGCTAAGAAGGGATTTTTTATAAATTCAACCCCTAAGTGGGTCAAAAGGGGTAAAATGGGCTTCCCCCATTGATTCCTATGTGGCTGCCACCTCCTTGCACCCCCAACCCTCTGACTGGTCAGCTGCAAAGCTCAGCGTTCACTGCCACAGGAGGTGGTGGTGGAGGTTGTGGTGGCTGGCATGAACATCTTCCAGATGGAATTTGAATACAAAGTCAAAACACAAAGAGAAAACTGAACCAGTGTCTAAGTTGGTACATCCTAAGCCTTCTAAGGATCCGGAACACGATGCTGCCCTGGCTCCCCCATGGACCCCATCGCCTCACCTGGACACATCCTTGCAGGACAGCTAGTTCCATCAGCCTAGACCTCCCTCAGCCTGACAGACGGTGGGTAGGGGTGTGCAAAACAACAAACAACAACAAAAATTCAGCCGAATCAGGCAGATTCAATTTCGGCCAGCAGTAAGACTCCTGCATGTCATTTTCGTCAGTAGGAGCCAATTCGGGAGTCTTTCAGGCAGCCGAATGTCAATTTCAGCCCCATTCCAACAGGAACAACATTTATATAGGCCCTGCCCTGTGTAAATTGATGGTGCAACCAGAGGTCCAGGGATTTAGCAGGTCAGGCCAGCATAGAGGGGTAGAGTTGACTCTCTCTCCTCCCTCCCAAGCAAGGAAGGTGGTGTGCAAAGCAACACCACCAACCTTGCAGGCTGCACATGCATGCAGCAATTGGCTGAAACTGGCCTCTTTTTGTTGGTCATTTGGGGTTTCTGTGTGGCACTGTGGCATGCTTGCACTGCCACAGTGCCACTGGAGTATGCAACTTGTTCTCATGGCAAATAATCACCTCCCAAGACAGTTCACTTTCCCTGAGATTCTCTGGGAGAGTCTGACTGCTGGGTGCTGCTTGCTTGCCTGCCTTAAGTGCTGCTGGCTGGGTTTCCCCATTGGAAACAATGGAGGTAATGGGGGTGACCTGTTAGGGTGCCCATAGAATTGGGCCCACTAATGAAGCTATCTGGTCTTCTGTGTAGCTAAAGATCTTGAGAATCTCTTTGTTGGGCCAGGCCATGTGTGCCATAAAACATAATGCCAGGTGCCGGAGATAGAAACTGTATAAAGGACAGCAGCTGGTAAGCTCCGAGTTGGTGTACCCTCACTGCATGGCCCCATGGGCTGGGAAGAGGGTGCAGAGGAAAACCCATATGGGCAGACTGCAGAGGCAGCTGGGTAGATGCTCCCATGATGCTTATCTGCTGCAGATGAGGTTGTTCTGCCATGCTGAAGCCACAGTGGAGTGGCTCTGCCCATTCCCCTCCAACGCAGCACTTTCTCCCTTGCATCAGTTGCTCTCGGGCCGCAAAAGAGCCCTGGATGGGCTGCATCCGGCCCCCGGGCCTTATGTTTGACACCCCTGGCCTAGATCATCAGGCGAGAAAGGAGGCAGATGTGGGCAAGGCTCTTCTACAGGCGTTGCTCCAGTGAGAGACTCACCCCTCCTCCTCTGGTGAGTAGCTTGCTAACGGCCCCAACGTGGGGCTGCATGAGAAGACGGAAGATGAAGACAGAGTTGCAGTTGCCTGTAACTGTTGTTCATTGACATCTTCTGTGCAGACACACATTCCCTCCCTCCTACCCTGCTGTGAGCTCTCATAGGACCGTTTATGCAAAAAAGAGAGGGAGGGAGAAGAGGGCTCATGGTGGCTTGGTGGGAACTGAGGGAAGGGGGCAACCTGCCTTCAGAGCACATGACATAAATTTGCGGATGATACAAAGTTGTTCAGGGTGGTGAAAACCAGTGAGGATTGTGAGGCACTCCAAAGGGATCTGTCAAGGATGGGCGAGTGGGCGTCAACATGGCAAATGGGGTTCAATGTGGCCAAGTGCAAGGTGATGCACATTGGAGCCAAAAATCCTAAATATAAATACACATTGAGGGGTCTGAACTGGCAGAGACTGAGCAAGAGAGAGATCTTGGAGTTGTAGTGGTT
>NW_015176097.1:39211-77118 GCF_001447785.1 Gekko japonicus | reverse complement strand
TATCTGCATTCTGGGCCACCTTGCTCATATCATCACAAAGTCAGCCTCCACTGGTAACACCAGCGCCTTGTCCTTCAAGGTGGCTCCTAACAACCCTGCCCCTTAAGCCAGGCTGGACTTATTTTATTTATTTATTTAGACTTATACCCTGCCCTCCCAGCCAAGGCTGGCTCAGAGCAGCTTACAACAGAATAAAACACCCACATAAATTTAAATCATCCTAAAAACAGATAAAACATTGCTTTAAAAGCCCCTGCGCAGAGCCATGGGGGGGGGGAGGAGAGACAATATTTGGTGGGGGGAGTAAAGAAAAGGGGAAGGGTTGGGGGTGTGTGGCCCAGCAGCCTTACCAACTGCAGCAACACACCACCCAGGGCCCAAACAAGTCAAGGCTCCTTTATTCTATTCTATACATTAAAATGAGAACTAAGGCACAACTTGTGGTAGATTTACAAACAGATAAGCAGAACAATCTTTCTGAGATAACCTATGGAAATTGCTATCATGGGATTTAGTGGCAGTACATAGCTTTTACAATACTGATGAGAAATTATATTTTTCTCCATGATTACACTAGAATTATGTAAACAGAAAGCACATATGAGCAACTATAAACACTTTCTTCAGGGAGGACAATATAATACTGTTTGTAAGTGTGTCCTGTTTGTACAGAAAGTATGACGTTTGCTATGCACACAGATCATAAGCTTCCCAAGAACAAATCTAATTTGATTGTGAGTGATTTAAAGGTTAGCAGCACACCACAGAATCTCCATTAGCTCATTTCAGTATAAACATCTTCAGTAAATTAGTGCAAATTGGTAGAGCAACTGTATAAGTGGATCCCAGGCTCACCTGCTACATTTAATTAGTTAACTATATGCAAGCTGCAGTACATTTAAAGCATTTCAGAGAGCTTGCTGTGCATATGTATACTTTTGGAATGTTTACAATTAGAAATATAATTTACTTGGACTACATTCATATAGGGTTTAGTTTAAGCCCCCCTCTGAGATTCATAGGTGGAAGAGCAGTGAATTACGAACTGACTGTTCAAATCAGTGGTAGCTTATGAACGCTTACTACTTTCATCAGCACTGAGATGTTAGTCCCCTGTGTTGCTGCTTTTAGGAAAGCTATTTCAAGAATACATAATAGGAGACTAGCACATTTTACCTAACTGTGGTGAAGATGAGAACATCACAATAATGTAAATCTTATTTACAGAGCAGTTGCTCTGCATCCACAGAAGCCCTCTTATGTTCATACTTCAACTAGAAATAATTGAATATTTTCACAGCATGTAGCCTCTTTAATTGCCATGACTGAACATAAGACACAGCCTTACGCCAAGTCAGGACACTGGTTCATCTAGCCCAGTGACATATGTTATAACAGGAAGAGGATTGTCAGGCTGTCATGTATGCAAAGATCTTTCCTAACAATTAGTATTTGAAATCTTTTTTGCAAGAGATGTCAATAATTAAATCTGGGATGTTATACAAGTCATGTGTTCCACCATGGAGCCATTTCCCCCCCCCCTCTACCATTAACCATTGAGTTGGACCTTTGTTGTGTAATATGAATCCAACACAGGTCAAACATTAAAATAAATAG
The DNA here is from genome assembly GCF_001447785.1 of Gekko japonicus. NCBI lineage: Eukaryota > Metazoa > Chordata > Lepidosauria > Squamata > Gekkonidae > Gekko > Gekko japonicus. Next base: position 75,501 of record NW_015176097.1, on the reverse strand, counting down.
CAACATGGGTGCTACAGTTGTCTAATAAACCCTTTTATTTAAAATAGACCTCATAATAGATATTCCCTCAATTGTTCTAACAGTTTTTTGAATGCAGGTTTCCATTTTGTACATTTTAATTACCTATGAGATGCTATCAGGGTAAATTGTATATACAGTCTGTACTTCATACTGCTAAATGAGACCTTTTTATCATCTCTTTTGAGATCATATGAAGAGTTTTTTTAATCATTGTAAATATGGAAATTACTGGTGTTGAATTACATTTTGTGATTTTTGTCTCACTTTTTCTTTGGCCTTCCTGTAAAATTGTCACATATAAACTTTTATTTAAAGCATTCTTCTGTAAGAATTATTTGTTTACACTAGTCAAGGAGCTCCATTACATTGGGACATGGAAGAATCCTGAATTTTCAAGGTTCTTAACCATGATGTGTGCTATACTGCAAGCTGGTCTAAGAATGATATCATTTTCTTTGGGACATAGGTTTACCACTTCAGTGAGAACTTTGTCTAAAAATATGAATATGAAGTATGAAAATATAATATATTTTATGTAAAAATACAATTTATATAAAATATAAACATTATGGTAGATGGAAAGTACAAGAAAGTGGAACTGAACAGGTAGTCGAACAAACACTAATAGAAAAACCAGTAACTTATGCAGCAATTTTTGCTTTCCATATAAAGATGAAGATGAGTAAATTCTAGCTTTCAGCCTTCATGCCAGGAGAACAACATTAGAATTTATAAAGATCAAAGATATGGACTATCTGTTTAGTTAATGGTATAGGACTGGATCTAAAACTGTCCCTCCACTAATGAAGGACTCCTTCCATGAACAGAAGCCATCTTTCATGAACAGGAATTCCACACTCCATATGGTAGAATAAAATGCCCGCAGGGCCCAATCCATCTCTTATTTTCTTATGTTCTTATGACTTGGGAAGTCTGAATTCAAACCTTCACTCAGTGCTGAAGCTCATTAAGTGACCTTGCAGTACTCGCCATCACTCTGGCCATCCTACTTGTTCTGAGGATAAAACAGAGAAAGAACAAATAATGGACATCGCCACAAGCCCCTGAGAGGAAGAAGTGATGTAGATACCCAGGTAGAAGTAACTGCATTGATAGATGATACGTTTTTTTCCCAGTATAGTTCACAGTAACTCCTTTTAAGACTAAATAGAAAGGGAATGTTCACAGCTGAATTCTGCGCTCTGTCGACCATGATAAAAAACAGTGCTGAAGTTCCTCAGTTTGAAAAGTGGCTTGTCATGGGAGAGAGGGCAGTGTATAAGAAATACAAATGTTAAATGTCTTCGGTGCAGGGTACTGGTTGTGCAGTGCTTTGGATTCGGGCCAGTGTTTCAACAGTTTTAGAATGACAATCTAAGTAAAATCCTTGTATACCAAAAGAGCACTAATACTTTTTAGAATATGAAATGTATTAAATTTTCTAAAAGCTTTCATATTGATCATTAAAAGAGACTTCCAAATGTTAAGAGGAACTTCCAAATACTGTCTGAAATCTACAGATACAATTGGAGAGCAGCAACTATTTCTTGGGTATCTGAGGACTCCTTTACACATCATCTAAAGAGAAAGGGTATACTGTCACTCAAAAACTGTAATGCAAACATTGTCCTATCATTGTTATTTTTTTGCCATCAAGTCACAGCTAACTTATACACAGATTCAAACTGAATAAGAAAAAAATATCTGTGTTAAGTCGCGAACTTAACAAAGAGTCGGAGAGTGATTCAGCAAGAATGCGGCTTTTATTCTTCAACTTGAAGTCACTTCCAACACAGATCAACATCAGTCAGCCAGAACCCATCTAGTCAGCTTTAACATAGCTGCTGTTCTGTATTTAAACATTCCCAGCTAATATAGCCACGCCTACTGTACATTTCACAACCAATAAGGTTGAACAATTAAAGGCCAATCACAAGCGTTCCCGCTCAGGGAGCTTCTTCATGGTGATTGGATATTGCTTCCTGGGCTAGTGTTCCTATAGGTTACATTAAGATAGATGTCTATGAGCAGATTCACATACAAGCAGTACATGCATTCAAGTCAATTAGAATACATTACAATCTGGATAAAGTAAACTCGGCCAACATGAAAAATTATCTTAAAATATTTTGTTGAAGTCATATTCACATTTCCTACTTGTGGCATAATGTTGTGATTGTGGTTGCCTTGATCATTGTGAAGGAGTGGCCAAATAAGTTGACAAATATTAGTCTTTTAAAGACAATGGATGGCCCCTGAATAACGAAGTGTGTACTTGAGTGTATGTATATGTGAGAAAAAAGAAATAAATCAAATAAATAAATCTGGGGGGATGAGGACACTGTCATGTTTAGTTTGGCCCTAATAAATCAGTAATATAAAAAGGGACTAAAGGTGGTTTCTTCTGCTAGTGGCTGGTGGGCACAAATTCCTTTCATTTCCTTCGCCATGTCAATGTCTTCTCCCTCTTCATCCTGCAGCTACAGAATTGGGGGTAAACCCCCCATATGAATATTAAAAAAACCCAAACAGCAGCAACTTTGTCCTTTATCTCTGTTTTACTGCTGCACAAAGTAAAGCCTCAGCGCTTTTTGCAATAATGGGTAGAGCTGAGCCTGCATATGACCTTAAAACCACATTTCAGGCTTTCAAAACTAGCTGACTCCACTTAGTTGTAAGGAAGACTAATATCCTTGGTACTCTTGGGACAGTTACAGTGGATTGACTTCAATGAACTTAGAAGGATGCAATGCTGCTTAGGATTGCATTGTTAATTGCTATGGTGCATTGTAATTCAAGATAGTTGGAAAGTATATTTCTGTCTGAAACGGTACAGAAATGGTAAACACAAGTTTACCTCTTTATCTGCACTGAAGCAGAAGGACCATGGTATTAAATTTTTGCAAGAGTAGACTCTCTGTTTAAAGTTCCAATAGCAAATAATTGGAGACTGTAAATTATTGTAGTGCCTTAGTTGTTCTGCCCTACTTCCTTTTTTAAAAAAATCTGCATGCATTTACTCAATGCAAAGCACTGATAAATACATGTAAATGAACTTTAAAAGGGTATAATTTGAAAAAAAGAACATAGATATTCTTGTTCATTGTCAATAATGTTATGTGAGAATCAGAGTTGCAAAAGTAATGCAGCAAATAAAATTTTCAAATGGGCATTGCTGCGGCACAGTGATGCCTCACAGATCTGTGTTCAACAGTATGCATATTGATGGCTGGTCACTTGACCGTACTAATAAACTTGACTTGACTTGACTTGATGGCTGGTACATGGAGCTGAGTAGGGTTAGGCAAGGTGAAGGGGGCAGATGAAATGTAAGAAGATCCATTATTGGGCCAAATCTCTTACTATTATTACAAAGACAAATGTAATATCTTTGTGGATGAGAATGCATTTGTTATAGAAATCAAGACTCTTATTTATTTTCTTAAGTGGAAAGATGGCTGGAATATGTGGAATACTTCTGTTTTTGACCTACAATGCAATAAAGCCAGAGGATCAAACTAATTTCCATTAAACCAATGGAAAAATATTGGCTTCTATCCTGCTATTATTTTGTTGTCATTGTTGATTATTGAAGTGCTGGTTTCACCTTCAACTACACTTCCCCAACCAATTCTGTTTGAAAGGTTTTCTAAAAAGGTTCCCAGGAACAGAATCTTGGAGGGATCAGCAGGTTGCAGTTGGATGAAGAAGGAACATCTTCTTTCATGAGCTTTACATCACACATGGTTCATTGGACACAAGACACTGATTTGTACCCTCCTCCAAGCTCTGTAAAGAATTCATTATCTTTTCTGCACAGGGAACTGGAGATCTTAATTTACATGATGAAAAAAATAATGATGGATGGGCAGGCATCAGTACACAGACTCTCAAGGTAAAGCTAAGGTGGTATGTAGCACTCTCAGAGCAAGGAAGCCACCTCTGCAAGCCTTTCTTTTCAGCAGCTAACTTTTCTTCCTAGGGGCTGGGAAGAAACTCAGGACATCATGGAAGGGTCCAAGCATTAGATGTATTTCACCAGAGACTAATTTTGAGAACATAAAACCTAGATTTCATGTCCATTACCACAATATGGCTTATTTATATCATTTCCAAAATAAAACTGTTCTTTCTTTCATATTTATTGGATACTATTGTGGGGGTATATAAGCCAGAGAAATGACAGTTGGACTTTGCATATGAATTTCTTCCACAATAAAGTTTAAACCATTTAGTAACTGGAATTCTGCCTTATAAGAACCCTGTAAAATGAAAGTTATCCCAGGGAGAAAATTATCCCAAGAAGCTCTTTGTCTGCTTTTACTTTTTTTTTTCCTGACTGTGTGTTTGAGCTGCTTATAAAACCTTCAAACAGAACAATGACATTAACATTATTAATTCCTTCCAGTATAAAATTTGGTAAAAATACTTCTCTTAAAAATTATGTATCTCAGCATAAAGATGGCTTTATAATGAGACTGACACAATTTAAAATGTCTTCTAAATTAATTATTATCTTCCTGTGCTTCAGTTGATATATACCTTTGCAGCCGCAAATTTTGCCAGAGAAATACAAATCTCTTGAGTAATTTTTTTATAAAAGCTTGAGCATTTATTTTTTACAATTCAAGTATAAAAGCAGTATGTTGTTTGAGCAATCAGGCTTAGATTTCCCATTAAGTGGTTGCCTTTCTGCTTTTGCCTCACTCTGCTAAATGCAAGCTTTATATTTATTTACTTAAAGCACTGAAGGTGTTGGTGAGGCAATAATGAATAGCTTTAATTCCTATTTGTCCTTTCTTTGTCCTAGGTAATATTTAAGACACTTTCACATTTTCATGGTGGTTCTTATCTGGATATAAAATCAAATAAGGCAGCTGAAATGTAATCATTAGCCTTTGGAAAAAGACAATCAGACTCAGACTGAGAAAAATCCAATATAACCTTAATGTGTTGTCTATAGACCATAGTTCTGAAAAAAAAAATAACTTGGATGAAACACAACACATGCCTTCACTAGTACTTTTGCCACTTGAAATATGAACAAGGGAGGGGGGTGCTTCTTATGTGAGGTCCTTGGCTCAGGGATTTTAAGCATGCTATTGATGACCTCAGCAATGAAGAGCTAGAACAAATTGCACAATCATGTAAAAAAGCTCGAAACACTTTTCATATGGAGAATGGCCAATCTGGTTTGTATTTCAGGATGGAATGACAACTAGGGATAATGCTGAATTTCTTCCCACCACCCTTGAAAAGTAGAGTACAGGCCAGATTGTGTAGTTCTGATTGGTGAGGGGTTATTACCAGTCCAGAGCAGAGACTTAACAGGGTTAAATGGCTCTGATTCTCCTCTGGAGGCTTATAGGCATAGACCAAACCTTCTTATAAGTGATGTAGTGCAATAATACCACTGAAACAAATGCATACTGTGTGTTCCAGTAAAAATTAATCTGTATTGGGCCTTTGGTGCATTTCTAAGCCAATGACATCATTAGCTACCATGCCCCATGACAGAAGAACCTACGTTTCTCTCTTCAATGGACTAACGAGTTGTGATAGCATACTGCAGATAATAAGAAGTGCTACAAAAAGATGTTCAATTTCCTAAGACCAAAGCAAAGTCTGGGTGCTTAATAAGATCCAAATACAACATCTAGGTTATTGTGCAGGTGTTGATGAATACAAGGACTATGGACAAACTGGAATTGCTGTTTCTCCCATAAGGAAATAATCTAACTCTGAGGAGAGCACAGCATTGGAGAGTACATAACTGGATCCACAAGATCTCAAGAAGATTAGCCCAAGCTGCAATCCAATGATCATGATACTGGCTGCGGTCACACATGCGAAATAATCCACTTTCAAACTGGATTTTGCCAGTTCACACAGTAAAATCCAGTTGGAAAGTGCACTGAAAGTGCATTGAAAGTGGATTATTTAGTGCAGAGGTGTCAAACTCATTTGTTATGAGGGCTGGATCTGACATAAATGTCACTTTGTTGAGTCGGGCCATGTATGCTATAAAATGTAACAGGAGGTACCAGAGAAATAAACTTTATAAAGATGATTTTGGATGCTGAATGGCAATAGCAGGCATGATTGGATTAGGTGTGATATGCAGAGGGGAAGCAGGCATGGAGATATCAGCATTGGTGATGAGACAGGAAACCTAGGTCTCAGTTCCATCCAGGAGGATTCAGTCCAGGAGAATGCAGAGAATAAATGGACATAAATCTGACATTAGAAACCACAACAATCAGTTGATAACCTAAGGGTCCGGTCACACGCAGAATTAGCCGCGTGATAGGGACAAATGCCGGGTGGATTTTACAGGCACGATCACACAAAAACATCTGGCAAGTGTCCTGCACCTGTCAGCAACCCGTATCACCCGGCTGAAGAAGCAGAGTTAAAATATACTAGGGAAAGTGCACTAGTTTCCAGAAAACGCAGGGCACGGGCGGGCATCAGATCGTGGAAGCACTGGTATCCTATCGCTTCCAGTGGTATGTGCACAAATGTGGAACTGTGCATGCACACAACAATACGTGCACAAACATGTTACTGTTGAACCACCTCGCCCTTCTTTGCCACACTTCACCATCAACGTGTGATCGCAGCTGAGGGCATGTGCACAGAGCCTCGGGGGAAATGTCTGGTCACAATACTGTGCTTCAATTTGCTCCAGAGCAAAAAGCCTCACTTTGCCCCCGGATTATCTCACTGGTGTGACCAGGACCTAAGAGTAGCAGTGCCCTTACAAAGAAATTTCAAAGGGAGATTATGAAGAGAGACTACTGAATTGCAATTGATAATGAAGCTGAAGACAATGCATCTTCCTGGACTGAATTGATAGCTAGTTTTCTGGTGCTATTATCATTTGGCATCTGAAATCACCCCATTCTCCAAGATATAAGGACAAATCCATGTGTTCTAATTCCTAATCGGGATCTTTTTGAAAGAAAATCAAGATATGAACAGAGAAATCCAATCTTTTTTTTAAAAAACACAACTTTTCAGAATAAGCCAAAATAATTTCCTGAATGTACATTGTGCTTGTCAGAAGAATCAACCCACCCCCTCCCTCCTTCCCTCCATGCTTGCACACAAAAAACTTATGCCTGGGGTAAAACGTTGTTGGTCTTAAAGCTGCAATGGGACTCCAAATCTGTTTTCAATTTCTCTCTCCTCACCTCCCTCTCCAAAAGAGGAGGAGCAGCCCCAGAGAAGGAAGCAGAAGGAAGCATGAGAGAAAGGGGGGGCTGTCTTTGTATCTCTCCCCCAGGAAGCAGCCACAAGCAGCTGTGTGTGTGTGAGGGGGGAAGGGGGGAGGGAGGCAAGAGGCAGGAAACAGGAAGCAGGAAGTGAAGAGTCACTGAGAGAATTGGGAAAAAGCAAGCTAGGGTGCGGCTGCAGGAACAGCCCTGGGAAGGGAAGCAGGAGAAGGAAGTTGCTTGGGGGGCCACATGTTTGACACCCCTGATTTAGTGTGTGTGACCACAGCCACTGCCTAATGTCATTTCAGAAATAAAGTATTTAGCAGGGGTTACAATCTGATACTGATTTTCCAATAAGATATCTGATGTTTCTCATATTGGGTCAGATTCATAATATCTGATAGTGGATCCCACCAATATTCCTAATTGTAGTATTTCACTCCCACTATTATCAGAACTGGGAATAGCTGGAGAATAAGCAGGAGTGGCTGAGGAATAGGGACTATGCCCCAGGTGCTTTTTAGCACTTCTGCCATTTAAGATTTAAGGAGCTGAAATATACTGGGTTCAGATGCGTAGAAATGATCAGTTTATTAGTGATTCAGCAAGAGCAAGAAGACTGCAATCCTTGGCCAAAGCCAGGTATTTATGCCTGAAAAGAGTTACACCCTGTTAGAGAATGAACTTGATATTTTGCTTTATGAACTTATATTTATTGCTACACACAATGGACTGTGCACACACACACACATAGGCTCAGAGAACTGTACATTCCAAGTCACCTGTTGTGATGCAACACATAGAAGGTACTTGCACAAGCCTTACACGTGTAAATAAGGTTTCAACTACACAGTTACAAGCCTGGTGAAGAAGCACACACCTTCATTATTGTGAGCAGTAAGAAACAACAGCTTTGAGAAGAGACAGCCCGCACTGTAGATCTAGTTGCTATGACGTACGACACATCACTGCTTTGTTCCTGCATTGGTATTTCCTGCCAAATGGACTTTTGGTTTACAATGGCATGGCCAGCTTTCATCAACACTTCAATGAAGCATCATGACGCCAAGGTTTTCACACCTGCCCAGATGCCCTTCTTTGAGTAAGGTATTAGATTTCAATATTGGCCACCCCTCTAGGTAACCTCCCACTCCTATAGGCACCCAATAGGATTAGTTTTGGGACAGACTAACAGGTAGGTGGATCCACAGGTTGGAACAGACTGACAGGCCTGTAATTTCCCGGATCTCCTCTGGAACCCTTTTTAAAGATGGGAGTGACATTAGCTACCTTCCAGTCCTCAGGAATGGAGGCTGATTTTAAGGAGAGATTACATATTTTTGTCAGGAGATCCACAAGTTCACAATTGAGTTCTTTCAGAACTCTTGGATGTATGCCATCTGGGCCTGGTGATTTATCAGTTTTTAAGTTGTTTATCAGTTTTAGGACCTCCTCTCTCGTCACCTCAATCTGACTCAGGTCTTTCAACACCCCTCCCGAACTCAGCGGCTCTGGAGTGGGCAAGCACCTCTCATCTTCCACAGTGAAGACGGAGGCAAAAAATGCATTTAGCTTCTCAGCCATTTCCCTATCATCCTTCAGTACTCCTTTTACCCCTTGGTCATCCAAGGGCCCCACTGCCTCCCTGGCTGGTTTCCTGTTTCTAATGTATTTGAAGAAAGTTTTATTGTTGGTCTTTACATTTTTTGCTATATGCTCCTCATATTCCCTTTTTGCATGCCTGACCACAGACTTGCATTTTATTTGCCATAGCCTGTGTTCTGTTTTATCAGCCTCACTGTGACTAGCTTTCCACCGCTTAAAGGAATCCTTTTTACCTTTTACAGCTTCCATTACTTTGTTTGTTAACCATGTAGGCTTTTTCTTATACCTGTTTACCTGTTTCCTAACCTGCGGAATATATTTTTTTTGAGCTTCTAGAATTGTAGTTTTAAATAGTTTCCAAGCTTCCCCAATGGTTTTGACCCTTTCTACTTTTCCTTTCAGTTTCCTCCCCACATGTCCCCTCATATCAGAAAAATTACCCCTTTTAAAGTTAAAAGTGGTTGTGTGAGTCTTTTTGGCCAATTCCCTATTTGTACAAATGTTGAACTCAACAACATTATGATCACTGTTCCCAAGCGGTGCAATCACTTTTATATCTCTCACCAGGTCTTGAGTGTTACTTAGGACCAAATCAAGGATCGCCTCTCCTCTGGTAGGTTCTGTGACCATCTGCTCCATAGCACAGTCATTTAGGGTGTCTAGAAACTCAATCTCTTTCTCTCGACTAGAATACATATTGACCCAATCAATGTGTGGGTAGTTAAAATCACCTATTACGACACAGTGTTTTTGTCTAGCTGCTATCTTTAATTCATTCATCATTTTATAATCCTCCTCTATCTTTTGATCTGGTGGGCGATAACAAACTCCCAGTGTTAAGTTTCCTTTTGGGCCCCCTATTTCAACCCACAGAACTTCCAGAAGCGAATCCAATTCTCTTAGCCTCTCAATTTTTCTGGACTTTATACCCTCTCTGACATACAGAGCCACCCCACCTCCAACCCTTCCCCCCCTATCCTTCCGATATCCAATGATGGGCTATTTACACTCTATTGTTTTCCAATTGGTTTACACTAGGATCCCTGTCTCCTTACTGGTCCTCTAGGATCCTAGCTATCTATTGTTATGCATCCCAAGCTCTGTTTTTTTGCAAGGACCATTCAGGATCAATGCATAAGAGGAACCATTATTTTAGGTGGGAAAATTTGGCCTCTGGACAACTTCTCTTATGAAGGTAAATTGGTGGAGAAGAGAATTATGTAAACTGCTTTTGCAGAGCCAGTTGCATGATATGAAACATGTAAGAATTTGTGAGGGCACCTTTGTAGGCTAGTCCCAGAGGCCTAAATATATTATTGCTAAAGATCAATGGTTCATAGGCCCCCATGATCTGAAACCACTGTGTTTCAAAACGAACAAGATTTTTTTCTCCTTTGCAAGAGAACTAGCAGTCACAAAGGAATGCGCTAACAGATAGCATTGAGAAATGAGGAGGCTGTTGTGAAAGTCATCTCTATCTACTAAAATGTTGTAAATAAAGCTCTCAGTCTGAAGCAGTGTGTCTTACAGTAGAGAAACAGATTTTGTTTTGAACTGTTTGAAAGCAACCTCCCCCCCCCCGTATTGCAAAGAGATTCTAAAAGACTATAGTTTTAAACTTAATATTTTATAAACCTTTATAATGTAAGTTAACTTAACAATATCTTAACATGATTTTAAAGCCTTTTCCTTAACAAAAAACACTGTTGGAAGTTCATAGTTAACCTGAAATGCTTATATGCAATCTGTTTAATAAGGCAGTTTATAATCAAAATACTTGAAGACCAAGATTAATAGCTAATGGTTTTATAATGATTTATACCTATAGCTGATCAGTGTGCTTATTAAAATGAATTATTAATGTCATATTGATTTTATATAGGTCTAGCATTTAATGTTTCTCCTTTAATGTAATGTAGAGAAACAAAGACTTTTCCAAGGGGTTTCTTTAATTCAAATAAGACAATAGCTTAATATTTAAAGCAAGCCATCACCAAAACTGAACTGATAGGCACATTTTTGACTGTTGCAAGTTAGAACTTCATTTATGAGAACAATTACAGATAACACACCTGTTTACAGAGAACAGGGCCATAGCCTTTGCAAGAACCCTTTTGTTCTGTAAATATTGCATTTGGGTGATATGAAAGGGGCTGAAAACAAATTTCAGTTTTAAGATACAGTAGAAGGAAGATTCCAAAGGGTGGAGGGAGCTTGGGAAGACAGACAAATAATGGTCCTTTTAAAGGAAGTCTCATGTTTCTATATGCTTTGAAATTAAGGCTTTAATAAATCATGCAAGCCTGTATATGTTCTAAAATGTCTCTAAATGCCCCCATATGCTGAAATTGATTAGAGTAAGCATATCAGTTGGTTGCATTTGGTTTGTTTGTGGGAAAGCTCACAGCTATAGCAATAGATACTAGCAAAGACAGCCTGTATTCCTACAGAAGGGACAAACGGCAAACACAACAACCCGCATAAGAACTAATGCTGCTGTCTTCTGAAATTCACAAGAAGTTAGACTTTCTAGTAGGAAGACCTTCGTCTTGTTAAAGTAACTATCTAGTCCTAAGATATAGATGGCTGGTACATTCTATAGGGTGGGGGATCTTCAAAGAGTATATGTCTTAAGAACCTCTTTGTTCGGAAAATGGCTTATCGATGGCATATGGCACCAGAAAAATTGGCTCGGATTTATCCGGGGACCAATAACAAATGTTGGAAATGCAAGACTCAGGTTGGCTCTTACTATCATGTTTGGTGGACCTGTAATGAAGTAAAGCATTACTGGAAGGAGGTGCAGACAATATTGGTACAAATGACTAATATGCAAATCCCGTTAGATCCTGAAATATTTTTATTGAATATATTTCCTGAAAAGTGGAAAAAGAATGAAATTTACATAGTGTCACACTTATTAACATCAGCAAGAATAGTGCTTGCAAAATTTTGGAAAAATAGAATACATGGGACTTTGTCAATAAGGTGGTGGAAGTGATTGAAATGGATAACTTAACTCAAAAACTGCATGGAAATATGAATTCAGCATTTTCAAAGGTATGGTCACATGTATATAAATGGCTAGGAGATAAAGTAAATGTATAATAAGCATATGGGGAACATGGTTGTAGTAACTAAGGGGAAGTGATGTTATATGTTTGATATGTAATCTATTGTTGTAATTGTGTTGTTATGTGTGTGTTGTGTGTGTGGTGTTGTGTTGGTATACAATATTAAAAAAAAATTTAAAAAAAAGAACCTCTTTGTTCGGTTCATCAGTAACAGTGTAAGACTCATAGCAATGCTTTGTTCACTGAATGATATCTAAATGTCTGGGAACAAAACTTTGAAACATTGTTTTCAAACATTTTATCACTAAAGGTGCAAAACAACATTGTTTAAAAGTGCTGTATGGTTATTGTGTGTGTGTGTGTGTAAGGAAAACAAAGAGATTGTAAGTATGCATGCTCCAGATTTTAGACAAAGAAAACTGAACTGAATATGCCTGGTTCATATCATAAGGGGAGGTCTTGGCATGTTATGATGGGAGGGTACAGAACCTATAGAAGAGGGCCAACTCTAAAAATCATACAAAAATATACATATATTTATTACACACAAATTAAAATAACAAAGAAGGGCCCATTCATACCTCACAAACAAATATATATATACAAAAATACAAGGGCTAATGAAGTAGACCTAACAATTACAGCAATTGATCTCTGGTCTTTATTGCATATTTTGGATATGTATGATTGCCTATATTTGTATATATCAGCCTATATGTTCTATATGTATTAGACCTCTGAGGAAGGCCTGTAAAGGCCGAAATGCGTTAGGTCTAGAGTTGGCCCTCTTCTATCCTTGACTAACCTTTTAAGGTTCTGAATTCTAAGTTTTAGGTTCAGTTTTTTTCCCTTTTCCCTTTCTGTCCTTAATGATGGGAGGGTCAACAGAAGCTATAAAAGATGGTTCCTAGCAACAGCTTGGGTTGAGAAAAATACACTATACCTTTCTACAAACTGGAGAACTGTTTCAATTCTGCAGAAAAATCTAAACACTTAAAAAAAAAACCTGGGGGGAGGGATAAAACACCTCAAAATAATAGAAGCAGCCCCTGCAGCTTTAAGAAATGAATGCCCTCAGTGAACATTGGTAAACCACAACAGTATTGCCAGCCTTCAAGCCTTGGCTTCTGTCACTAAAGGTGGGGGCGGAACAGGGCTTAAAGGCTGGCAATACTGTTGTGGCTGCTGAGGAACAGCCACTGAAGGCATTTTCTGCTTCTATTATTTTGGGTTTTACCCCCCCCCCTTTAGTGCTTTTTTAAAAATAAGATTCCCCCCCCCCGGCAAACCTGGAGCTTTTCTCAGTTTAATAAGAAGTTAGTTCCAATCTCTGAAATTAAGTATCCACAGACTCTGGCCTTTTTCTGCTTTCTTTTTTCCTTCTCACCCACCAGCTACCAGCCAACCCACCTTTATCTGCCCTATCTTCTGCTTTCTCACCTTCCCCCCTCCTGGGAGCCATTGTCCACAACAACTCTGACCAACTCTGGTTGGGCCAGACCTGATTCAGGGCTCCCAAGTACTTACCTTGATTTGGCGGGGGATATGTAATTCTTCACGGGACCATTCCTGCGAGGAAACCACAGGCGCTGTACTATTCCATTGCCCAGACATGACGTAGGGGCAATGGGGCTGGAAACCTGATGGTACCATCGAGTTTCCAGCTCCGTTACCAGAGCGTCACCCAGCTATGTGCCTACGTCATGTCTGGGTGACGGAGTAGTGCAGTGTCTGTGTTACAAGCAAGAATCTTCCGGCGGGGAAGCATGTATCCCCCGCTGGTTCGTAGATAGGTACTTGGCAACCCTAACCTGATTACATGGTGGGGAACCTACAAGGAATTGCATAGGGCACCTCACTTTCCCATGTAGGTTAGGTTGAGAATGTGTAATTGGCCAGTGACTGCCAGTTTATGGTGGCACACTTGCGGACTCACCTCCCAGACCTCCCAGGGGTGTCTCCATGCTCCGGCGGAAGGAGGGGCGAGCAGGCTCATAAACCCCCCAGGGGACCGGCGAAGGGGCCCTGGCCAAGGAGCACTAAGGGGTTAGCCTATTTGATGGCGGAATGCCAGAGAATTAAGGCTCCCCTCTGCTCCAGTGGTTCTTCCAGCCGTGAGACCAAACGTATGGCGAACATATGGAGTATGGTGAGGCAAATGCAGACAAACAGTTGGCCATAGTATTTTTAGATGCCGAAAAGGCATTTGACAATATAAACTGGGAGTATATGATCCAGAATTTAAAAGCAATGGATTGTGGGGAAAAAATTATCAACAGAATAGAAGGAATCTATAAAAAACAAGAGGCCAAAATCGTGATAAATGCAGACATGACTGAAAAAATAGATATATGCAAAGGCACCCGCCAAGGCTGTCCTCTTTCTCCTCTATTATTTATCCTAACTATTGAAGGACTTTGTGATGCCATAAGAAATGATAGCAATATCAAAGGGGTTAAAGTAAAAGGGCAGGAATATAAATTACAGGCATACGCTGACGATATAGCAATTGTATTACTAGATCCAATAAATTCCATGGAACCCCTATTAGAGACTTTAGGTAAGTTTGGCCAGTTAGCGGGCTTTAGAGTTAATATCGAAAAAACCAAAGTGCTGACAAAAAATTGTAAAGAGAACTTAAATCAAAGTTTAAAGGAAATTTCAAAGTTTGAAGTGAAAAAGAAAATAAAATATTTGGGAATATATATAACAAATAGAACTAGTACTTTAGTCCAAGATAATTATGAACAATTAATAGTTTCCATTAAAAAAGATTTTGATAAATGGTCAGCTTTACAACTTTCTCTTATGGGAAGGGCAGCTGTGATTAAAAAGTGTTGTTTCTTTTCCAAACCATTCCAGTACTTAAAAATTTTGCTTATTTTCGAAAGCTAGATAAATTAGTTCGTGACTTTATCTGGCAAAAGAAAAAACCGAGAATAAAATTAAAATTTTTACAGGAAAAAAATCAAAGAGGTGGTCTGGCATTATCTGATTGGCGGCTTTATTACCAAGCAGCGGTACTTACTTGGTTAAGAAAGTGGATTCTCCTTAAAAATGCTAGAATTCTAAATCTGGAGGGACATAATTTAATGGCAAGATGGCATGCCTTTTTATGGGATAAGAAACACGAGTCACATTCGTATTTCAGGCAACATTTGATAAGAGCTAGTTTATTAAAAGTATGGAATGAGATTAGAGCTTTATTTTACACCAGAACGCCAAGATGGTTAGCCCCACTTGAGGCTATTACCTTGCCTAGTTTGATGTCAGACATACGGACTTTTACTTATGATGTCCTTCTAAACAGGAATAATATGCTTAAATCGCAGGAAACATTACAGACTCAACAAATACAACTATCTTGGTGGGAAAGGAATCAGCTAAGTTCCAAGAACATGAAAGATAAACAGTTAGGTTTCCTTGCAGAGATGTCAGGATTAGATAACATACTTTTGGGGGAAGACACCAGGTTGATTTGTAAAATGTACTCCTTTTTGTTAAATTATAAGATGCAGGATGAGGTTCTTAAAACAGCCATGGTGCCATGGATCAGAAATATTGGGCATGATATTAAACTAACTAACTGGGAGAAGATTTGGAAGAATGCAAGATGGATGAAAGCTGTGCCGCTAAAAGAAAATGTTTTTTAAAATGGTGCATCGATGGCATATGGCAATGGAAAGATTAGCACGCATCTACCCGGGATTAAATATTAAATGTTGGAAATGTAAGGTTCAGGTGGGCTCTTACTATCATGTTTGGTGGACGTGCAATGAAGTAAAACAGTATTGGAAGGTGGTCCAGATGATGTTAGTACAAATAACTAACATACAAATCCTGTTAGATCCAGAAATATTTCTGTTGAACATATTCCCTGATAACTGGAAAAAAGATGAAATCTATGTAGTATTACATTTAGTAACGGCAGCAAGAATAGTGCTTGCAAAATTCTGGAAAAACAAACAGGTACCGAGTAGATTGGACTTTATAAATAAAGTAATTGAGGTGGTTGAAATGGACAATCTAACGGAAAACATACATGGAAATATGAATTCAACATTTCAAAGAGTCTGGTCACAGGAATATAAATGGATGGAATCTAGGGTAAATCTATAATTTGGCTTTGAGAGTTGTAATTCCAGGAATAGAATCGATGGTGAAGGATCTGTTTTGTGTTATATGTTATATGTTTTATGTTACCGTATGCAGTAGTAATGATGAATTTGTGTTATATGTAGGAATGTTTGCTGTGTTGTGTTTGGTTGGTTAATGATGAGTTTATGTGTATTAGTATGATTAAAACGACGTTAATAAAAAATTATATATATGTGAGTCAAATCGGAAACGATTTTTAAAAGAAAAGATGCTCCCTGTCCAGAACGGGAAAAGCGAGCAGGGGGGGACGCCTCCCATGTGCATAGACTTTCGAGCGAAGGTGGGGAGCGGAGGAGAAACATGATTAAACTGCCCAGAAGTACTTACCCAATCGAGCTAAGCAGTCAAGCGCATATTCAGAGTCTTTTAGAAAAAAATTCCGAAAAGTAAACAAATGGCAGAAAGATGGCGGGGAAGAGGGACAAAGACAAAGAAAGACTTATGAAAACGAAACCAGAGTCCCCTAAACCGGAAACGACCAGTGAGATGGCAAAGGCTATAGCTGAGTTCATGTGCCCTCTACTGGAATAGCTGAATAACTTCAAAGAGCAGATGTCCATGGTAACACAGAGCATTTCTGCCCAGCAAACGCAAATAACGAATTTGATCCAAGTAATGAAGCAGGATGCTGAAAAAGTAAAGGAAGTAGCTGAATCAACACAGAAAGTGAAGAAGAAGGCGCAAAAATTGGAAAAGAAAACTTCTTCTTTGGAAGATCAGATGCTCCAAGTACAAATGGATAAGGCCAGCATGGTCCTGCACTTCCAGGGGGTGCCAGAGAACAAAGGAGAGAACGTTAAAGAACTTATGAGTACACTGCTTGCCCCAGTGAAAGATATAAAGGCGGACTTATTACTCAACAACATGGATGTAGCCTATAGGTCATATTCAGGATATATAAAGAAAAATAATCTGCCTGGGGAAATTGTAGTAAGATTCTTGAAGAGGCACGTCAGGGATGCTATCCTGAAAGCAGTAGTGGCAACACCCCTGAAGCCAGGGAAGAATGTTGTGAGAACGCTAAAGGATATTCCATTTGAAGTAAGACAGCGCAGAAAGAAATACAAAGAACTTGTGCTCTTTCTCCAAACAAATTCAATTGGATACAAATGGCTATTTCCAGAAGACGTGGCATTCAAGATCAAGGAGAAGAAGGAAAAGATTGACTCTGTTCTGAAAGCTCAAGAATTTCTGAAGGAACAGCTGGGAAGGCCAGAGGATGAGAAAAAAGAAGAGGACAGTAGGTCCAGTGGCGAGCTGGAAACTGGTTCATCTGGTGAGGGTTCTCTGTCTGAGCAAGGGGCAGCAGCCCCAAAAAGTCCCTACAAGTTGCGGAAGAGAAGAGAGAAGAAGAAGTAAAAAGGCTGAAGGACTCTGAATTGTGCCTTTGAGAACTTTGGTTCTTGGAGATGATTGGGGGTACTGTTATGTGGCAGTTAAATGTAAATTGGAAGGGTAAAAAGTTTTAAAAGTTTGACACAGTTCATAAAAAAGAAAAAATGATGAAAAGACTGGATGTATAAAAGCTAGTTGGAGGATCTCCTCTCTTGGGTTTTTAGTTAGTAGTGGGTACTTTGCTTTCTCCCCATACGTGTAGTTTCCCCCTCCCTTTTTCTGTTGTAGTTTTTTTGTAGTGAAAAAAATCAATAAAAAATCCCCTCCTGGGGCTCAAAAAAATGTTTACTTGGCCTAACATTACCCAGGGAGTTCTGACAGAGCAGTGTTGTTTCAAACCTAGGTCTCCTATATCCAGCTCTGAAACTCTAAACATTATATCACACTGTGGTGACTGCTGTTGAACAATATTAAGGAGCTGGGCCTGGGTGCATCAGTCATAAGTCATTTGCTAGCAAGTTGCCTGGTGGTTGCTACTAGGCTTGGCCCTGATAAGTCCTCTCTCAGAGGCCAAAACAACTGTATATAGGGCTCTGCTCCCTCATCCATTTTCTGAGAAAAAGAAAGGCTTTAAGGCCAGCAATACAGTTATGGTTGCCTAACAGTGGTCTCCGGTGTTGTTTTTATTATTTGGGATTTTTAACCCCCCAATTTTTGTTATTGTTTCTCAGATTTAAGATTTTTCTGGAAAACTGAAGCTTTTCTCAAGTTTGTAGAAAGTTATGTTTTGTTTTTAACTGTATGCAGTCTCTAATTTTAGGTATCCACCGATGGGACCATAATGATTATTAGGTATATTGATGGGTGGTATACCAGGCCCCCATATTCAGAGGCCAGGTCTACTGCTCACTATTTTCTATGGTCTTCAACATGTACCATTTTAGAAGTAATGCTTTCATTTGGGAGTATTTTTCCAATATTTATTAAAATGACTTCCTGATACAATGACAATATTCACGGTGTTTTGTGAAAATGATAACCATGCCCTTACTGACCTTCCAATAGGGAACTTAAATGATATTTTTGAAAAGCATGTCCATAATATATAGAATTTATTCATGATTTTGAGGTTATATTAGGGGATGTGATCACGGGGGGAGGAGTGCGCGTGTGCGTGCACGCGTGCACGTGTGTGTGTATGTGTGTGTGTGTGTGTGAGAGAGAGCTTCCTGCTGCTCCACAGAAATAATACTTGGGCTTTTCCTGGTGCCATCATTCCTTACAGTCAGCTAAGTTTTAGTGTTTCATGGGTATAAAGAAATATATAGGATTCCCCCCCTCAGCAAGGTTTGAAATGGATGGAAAACAGATTGTAAAAGTGAATTGGACATAGTTCCATTTCAAATTACATTGGAAATCTTTCATGTGAGTCTTATAGGTACTTATGTGGACTGATGCATCCTCACCAGAATGTCCTATCTCACTCACACTGGGTGGTTTCTGGGTGAATGCTGTGCTAATACTTTCTAACACAGTCATATGCTGACTCCTATAGTGTATCCAGAAGAACAGCAGAAATGAAACATTAGAACCAATTTTAAGAAATAAAAAAATCAGGTTTGATGCTTTTCTTTATTAAAATGTCTAAGAAGCCATATTAATGAAAATAGAAAATTTCACTTGGCGGTAACATTATCGTTGTGACCCTTTTGCTGCCATTCCATACACTATAGCATTTACTGAAGATTGTTACAATACAGACCATTCTTTTTTTATTACAGTTTATATGCCAAACCCCCCACTTAATAATGGAAACATAATCACATTTAATCTGAAAGAAAAATAATTACCAGATTTCTGCCCTATCTCATGTTTTCATTTTTTTTTTTAAATCTCTAAGTAGTATCTTTAATTTCTAGTAATATGGAGATAAAAAGCTGCTTTGTTCTGGCAGTTGGTTCATTGAGTTCAGTGACAAGGGTCTCAGCCATCTTCCCTTGTTCCCTGAGATCTTTGCAACTAGTGATGACAGGGACAGAATGCAGGACCTTGCATTCAACTATATGGCGACATATTTTTTTAAAAAATTCTGCAACAGCTTCAGTAAACATAATATGGAAATATGCAGAAATCTTTGTTCACAAGTTGCTGCTGCCTCTTTCATGAGTTTCCTCCTATATTACATGCATTCATATGAGTAAACTATTTTCACAATATGTTGTTTTGTAAATCAAAGAACACTATGCATGTGAAAACTTTTCAAATGGATCTCTGTGAAGTGCATGTGAATGTCCAGATTTTCTCATCTGGCTATCATAATTGGTAAACAACTGTGGTAATTAAACTTAACCTGCTATTTTTCTTTTGAGCTAGATAGGCAAGTTCTTTCATACCACATGTATTTGTCCTGCCAGATAGATATGTTGATACAATCCATTGCAAAGCTAGGCAGAAAAGCCTTTTTGTTACCTAAAACAATCTAGATAGCTGGACCTTCTGTGTGGAACAATATGAATTGCTATCCTAAGCAGACTTAAACCCTTCTACGTCCATTGAAGATGATAGTCTTAGAAGAATGTAATTATTTAGGATGTTACTGTTTAGTATCTGTTTGCCATCTATATAAAGTTATAATAACAGAATACTTGTTTATGTTCTTTTGATATGCTTGTAATTGTGAGGGTTCTAGGAAAAAGCCCACAGAAAAAAAGTCCACGGAAAAAACCCCACCGTCAGATGCTCATAGGAAAAAAGCCCACATGGAAAAATGCCCATATGGAAATAAGCCCATATGGAAAAAAGCCCATATACATAAAAGCCAACACGGAGAAAAGCCCACATGGAAAAATACCATGTAAAGCGCCATAGATATTTATAATTGTGGATAACCATTCATCTCCATTTATGAGAATGAACAGGTATTACCTATATTCACATGCAACAATTTGTGTTGTGATTTTATCAAGTATAATTAAACGATAATTTTGCTATGTTATTAGGCAACCTGCCTGTGCATTAGCCACTGCCTAAAAATTGTCTATGACAGCCCGGCTCTGGGCAGCAGCTGAGGAGGCTGGCTAACATAATTAATATAAGAAGAACCCTGCTGGATCACACCAGTCCCTGCAGTTGGGAGGGGCTGATCTTTTAGTTTCACAATGGGACCAGAGAAATAAAAGGAGTAGCCTGGTGTGTTCCAGGCCTTTTATTATCCAAGCCCTGAAGAATGCAAGACTTTTTATGCAGGTAAGTTCACTAAGGGGCAAAAATTAGATGCTGGGAAGATTTTAATTTAGTAAACCATGGTTTTTCAAATTCTGTTTCTCATTCATAGGATTGTGGGAAAACTAGAAAACAGTATGCCTGCAAAAAGGTCTTCAAAGCAGCCAGGTATCTTTTTTGTACTTTAATTCTGAGTGATCTCCAGCCCTCACCTGGAGACTGGCAACAATGGTTTCCCAGGAGGAAATGGCTGGTTTGGAGGGTAGAGTCTATGGCATTGAACCTGTCTGAGTTCCCACTCCTCCTCAAACGCCACCCTCTCCAGGCTCCACCCTGCAAATCTCCAGGAATTTTCCAACTTTGAGTTGGCAACCCTATCTCCTTCCAGCCAACCATTAATCTACCGTTATCTGCTCCTGATCTCTACTATCTGGAGAACAGTTTTAATTCTGAGTGATCTCCAGCCCTCACCTGGAGATTGGCATTCGTGATTCCCCAGCAGGAAAAGTACAGTCTTTCTCCACAGTGGAGACCAAAACAGATTACATCATTCTTCTCTCCCCCTTTTGATCTGCACAATAACCCTGTGAGATAGGTTAGGCTGAAAGTCTGTGTCTGTTCTGAAATCACCTTCTCAACTTCTACAGCAAGAACCTGGGTCTAGCAAATCCTGCTCTGAAGTGCTAAATGCCACACCTATGGTAGCCAGCCTACAGGTGGAGCCTGAAGATCACCAGGTATCACAACTGAACTTCAGACAACACTTCTCTTCCCTCCCCCAGAGAAAATGACTGCTTTGGAGGGTGGGCTCTATGGAATTCTGTTCAGATGAGGCCTCTCCCTTCCTCAAACTCTGGCTTCTATAGACTCCATCACAAAATATCCAGGAATTTCCCAACCTGGAGCTGGCAACCCTAGTCAGGCCTGGCCCCAATGAGTTCCTCACAAAGCCCTGGATAGGATTTCCTTCATCTTTTTACTTACAGAACCAAGCTTGGTTGCCTAGCAACAGCCACTGAGGGATAAGTTTGTCCCACAGGAGCGGACCCAGCCCCCAGCCAATGACATGCGAGTACTCTTGAGTGGCAATTTAATGGCCAATGACTGATGGAGTGCATAGCACAGCCAATGGGAGAGCTGGAAATGGCACTTTACATGGTATTTTTCCATGTGGGCTTTTCTCCGTGTGGGCTTTTATATATATGGGTTTTTTTCCGTGTGGGATTTTTTCCTGTGGGATTTTTTCCGGTCACCAATTGTGAGAATGTTTCCTTGAACAAATCTTTGTTTTGTGTGTGTGTTTTTTTAATGCTGTTAAATTGTCCAGAACTTTTGCCAATCCCCAAACTTCACTAGTAACCACAATATGTTATGGTCAATATTATGATGGCACTGGAAAGCCACAGTACATGGCTGGTCATTGGAGAAGACTCTAACAGTCCAGTGTTAGGCAAGTGGTAAGGGAAGTACAGGTTATGGCTTAGTATGGAATCTGAATGATTTTAGTGCAGATCTGAGTGTCTTACCCAGAAAGAGTTTGAGAGTGACAGTCATGGAGAGTCACCCCAAGAAGGTTCTTGCGTGTGACAATCATTGTGGTACATTTAAGAGCTATTATTTACTGAGTTTCTTCTTCATATGAGTCTCTTATTCATAAGGGTGGTGGAAATGAATAAGAAATTTCTATTTCAATAAAACTAATATAAAGAACTTTTAAAATATTTAATACTGATTTCCCAAAGGGCAGTCTCCATTACCACACTCACAGATGACTCATTCATTGCTATTTTGCATCTTAACTATTGCAGACAGTTTTGCAAAATACTAATTTTGACATATGTCAGATGAATGCATGGCTAATGTTGGAAAATATAAGCCAATGCCAGATCATTTTTCAGCAGGACAAACTGCAGCTTCTCAACAGAATTTCAGCACAGCTGATTTATGTAGCCAACCATGCTGACACTTAGGAAGAACAATTTCAGCATCAACTAATACTATTAAGTTGCTATAGAACCTAATATTAAATTACCATCTTTCAAAGCATGACTGATGCTAAGGAAAAGCATTTTATCCCCCCGTGGGGGGTAAAGATTCACCCTCATAGAAGAAGATAGTTATAGGTCAGTAGATAAAAATTCATACAGAAAGAGAGTGAATGAGAGCAACATTCATATAAAGGCTAATGGAGTATAAATAGAAAGAAATTTGGTCATGGCTCTGGTGGATTGATGGATGTTCTTGTGCCCAGTCCTCTAAACAAGGCTTGGAACACCATTGAAACCTTTGGGCCAAGTTGGAGAAATTATAAACTTGCTATACCTTCCACATAGGCATTTGTTGCATACTGCTGTGAGAGAAATGAATTTAGAAGGTTTTTGAGAAGCCTAGTTTCAATGTGGCATTTCGATTGTATGGTGATTGATTGGAGGGAGAGAGGGAGAGAGTGGCTGATTCTGCACCCATCTGTTTCCTCACAGTTTTACCACAGTCACATTGCGAGGTTAATCTCCCTCTACACTGCACGCTGCTTTCAGTTACTTTGTTCATCAGGTTTTATGGTACCTTCTGCATAGATTTATAGCTGTTCAGGAGTGACTTCACAGTTAATACAGCATTGCCCTGGGGTATCTGGATGTAATTTTGGGCATCACCTTTTCCTTCCTTTGCTTCGGATTCGAAGGGAACAATAAGCAGACAATTTGACATGGCTTCATTGATCTCTGTCAGTTCCCCCGTCCCTATTTCCCCCTCTGTATTTATCACCTCGGCATGAATTACTTGGCTCAGGTGGCTAATGACTGCTGAGGCAAATACTGACACAGGAAAATCTGCATAAGAACGCAGAACTGAGCGTTGAAAACAAAAATTGATGGCAAGCTGACACTAGCCAATGCAGAAACCAGGATCCGAGGCAATGCAATGAAAACAGATATTCCGAGGCAGGGGGAAACCAGGCCGAGTGCTGATCAAATGTGGAACAAATGCCAGATGCAGAATGGACCAGTGTGTTTGTGTGTGTGTGAGAGAGTGAGTGATAGAGCATGATTGTGAGAGAACTGAGAGGGAGATCAGATGTAGAGGGTAAATTGAAAGTTTGTAGAAGGAAAAGAGGAAATCTGTGTGGTGCAAAAGGGTGGGCTCTCTTACATTGGTGTCAGGTGGGTGGCTGAGTACCTGTTTTTAGGAGCAGCACCCTATGTTTTTCCTGAACCTCTAGCACTATCCACATATCACTGAGCTCTTGAGTGTGGTATTTTTGCCCTCAGACTGGAGATAGCTTCTAGGAGTAGGGCTGGAGAAGTAATGAAGAACTTGGGCCTTGGGATGCATGGTCCCACATTTTGGTGACAGCTTGTGAGCGTAAGTAGTATTGTGAGGAGTATTGTGGCTTAGTCACATAACTGTGGTCTGAAGGTCTTGATGTAACTGTATTTTGACTGATATTTTCAGGTAAAGAATCCCTGGAGCAGCTGGAGCAGACAATAAGGTTCATTGCAAGGGATGGGTAATTACTGCTACTAGGCTGTAGGGATGGGCACGAACTGGAAAAATACGGTTCATGATGGTTCATGGTACGCCCAGTTTGCAAACCATGAACTGTCATGAACTTTTAAAAGCTAAATGAACTGGTTCAGTTTGTGATGCAGATACTGTCCCCCCCCTGCATGCTAGAGACACCAAACTGACAGGAGATCTCTGGCTGCATGAAGCAAAGCAACCCAAGTTTACCACTGGTTAATACGAATAATAGTAGCTCTGCAGGTGTTTGTAATTAACCTTTCTCCTAGATACTATCCTTATCTGTCTTAAGTCCTAGTGTTGGAATGTGGTAATTGGTTAAGTAAAACAAGTTTGCACTCAGCTCAGTAGCTAGATGGGAGGAGGGAAGCCAAGAGAAGATTGCATCGTGCTCTGGAGGATTGCTGTGGATGGGCACTTTGAATTAATCTTGAAGACTGCCTGATGTCAGAGTGTGTGTGTGTGTGTGTATATATATATATATATATATATATATATATATATATATATATATATATATATATATATATATATATATATATATATATATATATATACACACACACACACATATACATATATACATATATACTTATATATATGTATATATGTATATACACACGCTAGCTTGGATCCCATGGGACAGATGCAGAAGTTTCTGACCTGCCTCTGTGAGTTTGAAAGGTGCACCAGTTATTGCCAGGTACTAATGTGTAGAGAAGGAAAGTTAGCTTCTGTTATGTTTTCTGGTACTTGACTCTAGAGACTGTTGCCTAGTGGCATTTTTTCTAGTTCTGTGTGTTTAATGAACATATATATATATAGCACTTTTATATGTGCTTGTGTGTGTGTGTGTGTGTGTGTGTGTACCTGGAAGTCATGGTGACCTCTGGTGACTGACCCCTACTGGAGGATATTCAGAGAGGTGGCTGAATAACCCTGCCCCTGCCTCCTACCTCTGGTATTTCAAGGAAATTTTCCCATCCAAGTACTTGCCAGAGTTGACCCTGCTTAGCTTCTGAGATCTGATGAGATCAGACTTGCCAGGGCTATCCAGGTCAAGGCAATTTATTATCTTTTAAAAAGAGGTTGTGGTTTTCTTACGTACATCTTGCCTCATAGACCCACAAGTTAGAGCATTGCTTAATAGTCTGAAAGGCAGTGGCTCAGAGGGACCAGGTTTGGGTTTGTTGACAGGCTGACTGTCTTCTATTTGTTCTCCAAGTTTGATGAGTGTTGGATTTACGGGATCCATGTTACAGCCCCCTAAATAAGGTGCCCAATCCTCCATTGTTTCCAAAGGAGGGGGGGAAACCTAGCCAAAAAAAAAACACCCAAGGGTGATAAAAGCCCAGCAGAACAGAATCAAAGTCCCAGATAATCTTTGCAGTAGAAACTGAAGGTTTGGGGAACATTTTTGCAAGCCCAGTAGAACCAGTGCAATGTGCTCAGCACAACCAGTGCCACTGTGGCACTGTAAACCCAACAGGACTAAGGTCAAATGAAAGAATCTCTGCAGTAGAAACTGAGAGCGGCATTTTGCAAAACCAGTAGAACCAGTACAATGTACAAAGTGCCCAACAGTACCAGGTAATCAAAGAGTGCCCAGCAGAACCCAGTGCCATTGTGGCAATGCCAGCTCAACCGGACTGATATCTAGAACAGAATCACACTCCAAGCAGGAGGGTGGGGTTGCAAGACCAGGAGAACCAGTGCAATGTACTAGTGCCCAGCAGAACCCAATGCCAATGTGGCAATGCCAGCTCAATCATAATCCAAGAAAGGGGACATTTTTGCAAGCCCAGCAGAACCAGTACAATGTATAGTGTTCCCAAAAGTATCAGTGCTATCACAGAGTGCCCAGCAGAACCTACTGTCACTGGCACTGCAAGCTTAAAAGGACTGATCTCAAAGCACAGCACAGCAAAGCACAGAGTCAGAAATCCAAGCAAGGGGAAGTGAACACAAAGGAATGCCAGCAAAGGGGGGGGGCTCTTGAAACTGACATGACTATTTTGAAACTGACAGCAGTGTTTCCAAGGCTGTAGAATTCCACACACACACCATTGCTTTGAAGTTTGGTAAACATTTTGAGTGGAGACAATCTGTCTGAACATTATCCTCTCACAAATGGACACAAACCACCACAAACTGCTTGAAAGTTCTTCGAAAGTTCATGCTGGTTGACCTGCCAAAAACTGCCCATTTTTTTTTTCAAACTATAGATTGCGAGCCGGTTCATGCCCATCCCTACTGTGTAGCCAGTCAGCAAAGGCGGTCCATCCCCAGTCTTGAAACAAGAGTTCTGGCAACCCTATTCATATGACTTGCTGTCCAAAAACCTGAAGTTGTTCAGTAAATGCTATGTTATGTGGGTATTCTTTCATCTCCAGCAAGTTACTGGGGAGTTGGCTTGGAAAGCTTCTGTAAATTTACAGTTATGTACTCTCCAAGTAATATCCTGGTGTCTACCTTCCCCTTTCCTGGCATGAATTGTGCATTGTGCAGGGGTCACAATAAACTCAGTTGCACTTGCTATGCTGTTTGCAATTTATCCTGAAGGCTTTTTTTTTTAAGTTTTCTGTTCTCTGTTGAGAAAGCATAGGATAGTATCTAGCAGCACAATTACCATGCTAGCATTGGCAATGCCCTGGCATCAGCGTTTTAGGATTGGACTGTAAGTTTTTCAGTGTTGATTAATGGAAGAACATTATTTTAAAAATAAAATCCAATCATCTGTAATCCCAGTTTAATAAAGTGTGTACATCTTATACTTCCTTAAAACTTTGGGTGAATAAAGCACCTTGTAAGAGTCTCTAATGACAGCATGTTCCTCATCTCCTCAGGGAGCCAGTTTCATAAAGTGGGAGCAACCACCAAGAAAGCACAGCCCTTCAATAATGCCAGGTAGGCCACCTTCAATGAGACCCAAGCTTGCACATGGGTACATACAGATAAAGAGATGACCCTTCTGGTCTCAGAACATGAAGGGCTTTAAAGGTCATAACCACCCAGAATGGAAATCAAAAATTAACTAGCAGTCAATTAAAGGTTCCCTTGCTTGAAAGCCAGTCGAATCCGACTCTAGGGTTGCGGTGCTCATCTCCGTTTCAAAGCCGAAGAGCCAGCGCTGTCTGAAGACGTTTTCCGTGGTCATGTGGCTGGCATGACTAAACACCAAGGCGCACGGAACGCTGTTACCTTCCCACCGAAGTGGTCCCTAGTTATCTACTTGCAATTTCTTGCTTTCGAACTGCTAGGTTGGCAGGAGCTGGAACTAGAGATGGGAGCTCACTCCATCATGCAGCACCCAGGTCTTGAACTGCTGAACTACTGACCTTCCACAGGCTGCAGTTCAGCGTCTTAACCACTTGAGCCACCGCAGCTCCCCAGCAGTCAATTAGGCTATTTTAAAATAGGCAATGTTTCCTGCAGCCAGTGCCTAACTGCAGTTGGGCTGTCACATTCTGAACCAGCTTCTTTTTCCGGTTTGTCTTCAAATCATAAAGCAAACATGCTTTTATTCAACAGTCATTTATAGCAATGTAGTCAAAAGTATGAATAAAGAATCTGAAATATTTGAAATTACCATAATTCTTCCTTATGGTACAAGAAATAAACAAGGAATGTGATTGAATCACTGGTATGCCAAAGATGTAGCTTCCAAGGTTCACAGTCAGAATGTAACAGTGTTTACCCTAGAATAGGTCCAAATGTTTTCATATTTATTATTTTTATTTATTTAGCATATTTATATGCTTCTTTTCTCCTGGAGCAAAGGACTCAGAGCAGCTTACAAATATCAAAGGCATGGGGGGGGAAAATCTAAGATAAATATAATCATTTAAAATTTCAACACATCAAATATATGCTGCTCACTCCCCCATGACCACAACAATTCAAAATCTGAGGGGGGAAAGCTACACCAGCTTTTGAAACCACCCACAGAGACAAAAATAAAATAAAATAAATCAGCTGTGGAGCACAAAATTTAAAAGTAAGCAAACAAAACATAGAAACATGACAGTCTGGAGGTCAAGGTGATAAGTAACCTCTCTCTTCCCAGTCCCAGGTCTTTATATGAGCTCTAGGCAGGGACAGAGTTGCAGCTCTGCAGGTGACATGAGGAGTTGGAAATCTGCATGGCAAGGGTCTCCATTCCCAGTTTGGATTGCCAACCTGGTGGGGCCTAGAGATCTCCCAGAATCACAACTGAGCCTCTGATGACAGAGATCAGCTCCCCTGGAGAAAATGGCTGCTTTGGAGGGGAGACTCTATGGCATTTTACCCTATTGAGGTCTCTCCCCTCCCCAAACCCTGCCTTCCACAGGTTCCACCTCCAAATCTCCAGGAATTTCCCAACCCATACTTCGCAACCCTATTCCCAGCCCCAAGTTTTTATATCATTTCTAAGTAAGGGCAGAGTTGCAGTTCTGCAGGTGGAACCAAAAGCTGGCGGTCTGCAGGCCAAGGTGGTAAGCAGCCACCGCCTTCCCAGTCCCATGCCGCCCCTTCATTCCCAGTTAATCTAATTCCAAGAAAAGTATACTTGGAGCTGCAACCTTCAATTGATTATTCTTTCTCATTGTGCTACTTCAATTTGTCATTTTCAAACAAGTGCCTCTAAAACAGGCTTCTGGATCTGTCTGCTCATTTTTCTTAGGCAAATTTTGTACTGGAAACAATTTAATTAGCTCTTTGTTATCAGTAATGAGATAGCTATTCTTCTCTGTCTTCAGCAACAAACATTAGTTCCAGTTTTTACTAGTTTCAAATAAGGTTTCAGTTAATAATTTCACTAATAAAGCATTAGTGTTATAAGTAGATACATGCATTATCAAATTCTCATTTTTTTAATGAATGTTAATTTTGCTTTCCATGCTTGCTTGAGTTTGACTTTCTACATCAAACTGAGCTGTAAGCTAAAAAATAATTTAAATCAGTATTTGCCCAAATAGCTTTCACCCCACCCCTCATTTTTCTGTAGATGCAGGTGATCTTTACAGTGGCTAGAAACCATATTCTCCTAATATGCCTAGTTCCCTCATTTGTAACCTTCAGGATCTGCCTGTGAACATAGAGATGTCTGCAAATAGATAGAGAGCTTAGACAATATACAGTGTGAGCCAGATGAGTTAATACATTAGAGTCTGGAAACAAGTTTATCACTTTAAAGGGTTTGCCAGTATTTGGGCAGCACTGACCTGGCTCTGAACTCAGAATGGAAGTGGTTCCATGACTTATCATGGGCATCCATTTGTGGTGCCGTGCTGGGGGAGAGGGAGGCAGTTGGGCACCAGGAGGCCATGTTAGGAAGTAGGGATGGGCAAGAAGCTGGGTGGCTGCAGCATTGGGGAAAATTAGCCTTCCCCTTCCCTGGTGGGCCAATGGCTGGTTGTAGTAAGGGCCTGGAGAAGTGGGGAGGGGGTGGGTCATTAAGGGGGGGTTAAAGGGTATCATGCCACCCCCCTCCTCAGCTGGCTGTGTGGGTTACTTCAACTGGCACACTCATCACTCCCTATGTTTAGTATTAGTGTGGAATGTTGTATAGGTAGAGGGGTGCAAGGTGTTTAGGGTGTAGCAGGGTAAATGGGCTATTTGTGTCTGTTATATCTTCTTCTTTGCCACAACTTTTCTATGGTATCAGCATAGGGTCAGATCTAATTTGGGAAAACTGGGCTGCAGGCCATTTCCAGGCATATGGGGATCCCCTTAGGGGGTCTTGTGGTGAGGGTACAAGGGACATGCCCTGCTTGGGGGCTGTACACAGGTCACCCTCACACCCAGGCGGTAGTGGAGACCACTCAGTGGTGACCATCCTTGTGGAATCCCAAAAACTTGCCATTCCGTGTTTCTCCCCAGCCCAGCTGGCTGGCTTGGTGCAACAGGGATGCATCGACTGATAGGGTCAGTTCATACTGGATCCAGTGGGACCCATGCTGTGCCAATGCTGCTTACAGCTGTAACCAATAAAGTTGTGGTCATTTTATTCCACATTTATCCAAATAATTCTGTGTGTGATTCTGTTTATTCGGAGGTTGGGGGTCCAGTCTTCACTGCACTCTCTCCCTTCCTATAGGTGCTGGGACCACAAATACTGCCACTCCTCATTTTTCTTTGTTCTGCATGCAAACTTTTGTCAAAGGTGCTCCCTAGTAACACCATTACTGTATACTTATTAACATGATCAAACTAAGCAATTGGCCCAACAGAGTATCATATACACCCAGAGGAAGGTAGTTTACAAACTAGTCCTATGTAAAGATACTGGGGAGGGATATTGCTACCTGAATAGGGAATAAAAGGGAAAATGTAAAAAATACTTTGCTGGTCTGACAAGATGAGAAGAGGGTGCAATCTAAGGTTACTTGAAGATGGAGTTGGGGAGATGGTCTTTGGTAGGGTTGCCAGGTCCCCCAGGCCACTGGCAAGGGATAGGGGTTGGGTTGCCAGATCCAGGCCGAAAAACTCCTGGAGATTTGGAGGTGGAGCTTGGGGAGGACAGGGTCCTCAATACAATACCATACAGTCCACCTTACAAAGCCTCCATTTTCTTCAGGGGCACTAATCTAGAGACGAACTGTAACCCCAGGGGATCCCCAGGTCCTCCCTAGAGGTTCATATAACTAGTTCTTGGGCATGGCAGAGTCCTTACCTGGTTCCAGGTTAATGTCTGAGTACCAAGAGGGGCCAAATCGAAATTGCTAGACAAAAAGAGGTCTGTTTATACATGGGGGAGCTCTGTTGGACCTTTGGGATTTGAATTTAGGAGGGGGGAAACCAGTTTTTGTAGAGCAATGAGGGGCTACTGAAAGGCTGACAGAGTGTATGGGGAACTTGTTTGAATAAAAATGAAAAAAAACACACGGAAGAGTAGCTTGGGTGGTGATAGAAACTGACCTACTTAATGCCCTGCTTCTTTGAGCAAGGCAGGATATCTGTTCTCATTTTGGATGCAATTGATTAATTTAGCACTCAAGCAGGGGAGGGCAGTATTCACAAATATTTGTTGGGTGGCATTAAAGTAATTGCCAGGCATCCAAGACAGTGTCTTAACAATAGGTGTCTTGGGACTCTCCCTGGGCTAGGTTGGTGTTTTGTTTCCCCTATTGTATGGCTAGATTTAAAATTATATTTAATGGTAGAAAATATGCTTTCCAAAATGGGGGAGGGACCCTAGTAGCCATTTCCCCCCCTTTTCTAATACACTGGAATTACAAGATTCCAAAGTTAGGGGCCTCCTGGGTGGCTTATCCCCTGGGAAGAGTGGGGGCTTCTGGGTAACTTGCCAGAGTTTGTGGTTTTGGTGGTTTGGACCAGCTTCATCACAAAAACCTGTCACAGAGGAGGAGGAAGACTTTACTGTCATTGGCTAAGCAACAGCACACAACAGTCTGCTTATCTGCTGTTATCATCTCCTTTTTGAATCTCTCTTGAAAATGGGGGAGGGGAGGGATGGATACCTCTCCTACAAAGGCAGAAATAGGCTCGCTTGACTGTTATTCATGTTCATTATCTGTCACAATCTCATAGAACGTTTTAAATGCATAAGTCAACGTTTATGTCCATAGTTGCACCAATTCCAGAGTGTCTCTTAAATGTGATTTACAGGAGAATTCTTTACCTGGTAATGAAATGACATAGTCATGGATTCATTTGAATACTACTTCTAAGACCTCCACCCCAACAGTTTCGGTCATCAGAGCAGGGTCTTCTGCAGGGGCCAACATGTGAAGGGGCAAAAAGGACACCTGCTGGCACGCATGCCTGATGCCTTCTCCATTGCGCCCCCCCTCCCGAGGAAGGGGCTGTCTGAGGAGGCCAGGAAGGCTTTCTGCACCAAATACATAACTGGACTGTTCCAGAGGGCTTTTCCGATACAGGCATGAGGGCTGCCCTGCACTAAATGACTGGGGCCTGGGGCCTGTCCTCTTGTGTGTCACCGGCTGATGAAACGAGGCTCCTACTCAGGCGTCTGGCAGGCTCTACAGCCATCAGTCCAATGCCTCTGTCTCTTGCCCCTCATCAGGGAGACAGCGTGTCTTCTGTCCCTGGAGGGCCGGGTGGCCTCTGAGGGAGGATCGGGCTGTTTGGCAGGGAGAGGTGCAGAAAATGTTGTACCTGGCAGTATCCTGGCACGGGCTGCGGGAAGGCGGCATGCAAAGGGACAGTGGGAGAGGCAACAGTGGCTGCCCGAGCACCAAACCTCGGAGGAGCGGCTCCCCCTGCTGCTGGTGCCTTCCGCCACCACCTGCGTCCCCTGGCCGGGGCATGCACTTCCCCGGCCCTCCCCCCTCCTCATCGCTGCTGCCGCAACACAGATGCAGGCCGGTGGAGGGAGTGACCATCGCGGCAAGCGCAGCTGCCTGCCGCCCTTTCCCCACCAGCTGGGGTTGAGCTGCACACATGCTCCTGCTGGGGAGGGAGGCAGTGGCAGCATGGCAGTGGCTGTGCCAGGGGAGCCTTGGAGGCAGCAGCAGTGGAAGGTTTCCAGGTGGAGGTGGCTGAGTTGGGGTGTGCCACTGCTGGGAGAGAGGAGGAGGAGCCGGAGGAGAGCCACCTGCCCACCTGTCAGATGCCACGCCACCGAGAGGGAGCTGGCCGGCTGGCCCACCAGCCCAGCCCAGCCCCAGTGGTGCCTGAAGGAGCCTGCTGCTGAGCCACCAGCCAAGTCCTCGGCAGGCAGCTAGGTTCCCTCTCCTTGTAACCGTCAGGAGAGAGGGTGGCAGCCCGGGACGGGCTTTTGGCAGGGGGCGATTTTGGCAGGGGGGCGGGTGCAGTTTGGCGCCCCTAAAGGCTGGCCCGCCTTAGGCGAACACATAGTTCGCCTAGTGAGCGAGCCGGCCCTGGGCTTTCGCAAATAAACCACTCTGAGCTATGCAACAGAATGAAATCTCTGACAAGACAGTAATATAGGTGAGGGTTTGAGACTGAAGTAATGAGAATGATAGTTCTGAAGAGATTGATAGATGATAGATCATAGGTAGATGATAGAGAGATGATAGATGATAGATATAATAAACCTTAAGACTTTAATAAGCACCTAGGAGATGGACAGAGGAAAAGAGGAAAGGTGCCAAATCTCAGCCATTATAATTGTATAGTTCCTTAGATAAATGGTCCTTATTTTTGGAAAAGGTGGAACAAGGGGAGTTGATTGTTTAAGTGGGTCATGGGAGGGTGGCATTCTATGTCCCCATGTTATACTGCTTTCATTCTTTACTTGACCATAGTGATTTGTATGACTGTCTCAAATTTTATTGTTCATGTCTTTTGAAATAGAAGAAGAAGAAGAAGAAGAAGAAGAAGAAGAAGAAGAAGAAGAAGAAGAAGAAGAAGAAGAAGAAGAAGAAGAAGAGAAGAGATTGGATTTATACCCCACCCTTCACTTGGAGTCTCAGAGCAGCTTACAAACTCCTTCCCCTCCCCACAACAGACACCCTGTGAGGTAGGTGGGGCTGAGAGAGCTCTGGAAAGAAACTGCTCTTTTTCAAGAACAGCTATTGTCAGAACTATGGCTTGCCCAAGGTCATCCAGCCAGGTGCAAATCTGGTTCAAACCCGGTTCTCCCAGATTAGAGTCCACACACTTAACCACTACACCAAACTGGCTCTGGCAAAAAATAATTACATAATTTTCCTGACCTCAGGACTCATACATATTCTTTAGGAGGTAAAATCAGGTTAATAATTAGTGAGACTAGCAAATATTGAGTTACCTGAGCTGCAGGAACAAAGTCAAGTGGAGAGAACTTTACGAGGTTAAATTTTCAAATATTAAAAAGAATTCCATAGAGAAAACCCCTTTCTCTCCGAAATGGAAATAAAAATTCCTTTTCATAAGAAAAGGATGGATCTAATTCATACAAAAGCTTTTATGACCGGACTGCTGATGTTCAAGGAGCAAACTGGGAGACGAGAGCTGGACAGATTTGAATGTTAACCAAAGCAGAATGAACAAACATAATCATGGCTCTCCTCATCCCTCTTCCTCTTAGGGTTGCCAGGTTCCCTCACTGCTACAGTGGGGGGATTTGGGGGGCATTCCAAGATGTCCTAAACATGATGATGTCACCCAGAAGTGCACACCGGACGAAGTGGGCAGGTAATCCACTGTTACTGATCTTCCTGCAGTTAGAAGAACTCACCAAGCGACTGAATGAACTGTGAGTTAAGCAACCCCCCTAAGCTACTTGAGCCGGCAAAACAGAGAAATAGCTCTAAAACATTAAGCTGACATAGAGGGAGGGGTGGAGAGGGGGACTCCCCTCCCCATGAAAAGTAGCAGTACCTGAATAGCAGTTTGAAAATAAAAGCAATGGTGGTGGCAAGAGAATCTTAAATTAAGCAAAGGGGCTACAAAATAGCCTAAGCGCAGTGAAATCGATGAACTTTCAGTCTGTTTAAACAGATTTTACCTTGTGTAAACATGTCAGGAAGAGGAGAGAAAATGGCATTAAAAAAAAGACCTTCTCCAGGAACTACCCATTCAGTGACTTCTACTCTTAATCTGGAAGTACTTACTGACTTCCCTAATATGATGGCAGCGACGTTGCGCCCTCGGCTGGACCAGATGTTTAACATCAATAACAAACTTGACTGTTTCCAGAAACATGGAATAGACAAAAGAGCAGATGAAACAGATACAGCTATTAAACAAGTTGATGCTAAGACAGATGATGTTAAACAGAGACTGGAGGCCATAGAAAAAGAGCGGGTCTCTGATAAAAAAACAACTATTACAGCTGCAAATGGAGAGATGTATGTATGTTTTATGTTTTCAAGGTATTCCAGAACAGAAAGGGGAGAATTTAAAAGAAATATTAAGTGAAGCATTGGCACCAGTGGTAGATATTAAAGTGGATGTATTACAAAATGATATCAACCTGGACTATAGAACCTACTCTGATTTCATTAAGAAAAACAAACTACCTGGTGAAATATTTGTAAAATTCTCCAAAAGATCAACTAGAGATGCAATCCTGAAAGCGACAACTGGAAACCCTCTGAAAAAAAAAGGCGAGGAAGCATGGATTTTGAAAGACATTCCATTTGAGATACGAAAATGGAGACGACAATACAAAGGTTTAACTTTTTTTCTGCACAATCATTCCATTCCCCTCAGATGGACATTCCCAGAAGGACTTATACTCAACTATAACGACAAAAAGATGAAAACTGACTCTGCTTGTTGTTGTTCCAAGACTCTCTTGGAACAACAACAAGAAGCAGCTAAAGACAAAGGAAAAATAGAGGACAATACACAAGTAGAAGACAAAAGTGATCATGAGTCTGAAGATAGTTCAAGCAATTCTGGTAGCTCTCCAGAAGATGCTGACTCTGAAAAAGTAGCAGTTCCCCAAACCCTCAAAGTTAAGCTGAAATATGGAAAAAATAAACACAGGAGATAATAATAAATGTTTGTAATGTAATGCCGCTCTGAAAGTTTACTGGTTGTATAAACATTATAGACTATAATGTATCCAATATATGGTTAAAAAGAGCTTTATTTTATTTATTTATCATTCAATTTATATACCGCTCGAACCCCGATGGGTCACTGAGTGGTTTACACACAATTTGGTTCCTAACTAGGGCCACAATTATAGAGGGGAGTGACTTCAGTTAGCTATGTTATAGTAAGAAGCCATTCAGTGTCTTTCTCTTATTTTTTATTGGTAAATTGTAGGAAGACAAAATTGTTTGCTTGATGATAATATGATCCTTGCTTTATTCTTATAGTTTCCCATGATAGTTTTAGTATATCCATGCACTTCTGTCCCTTTTGTAGTCTTTGTAGTAATAAAACAATTTTAAAAAAAGGTTTAATTCCAAGATGGAAGCTGTCAGGAGATAGGCCACATCAGCAGTTCTGCCCCAAAGAAGAAGTAGGTTTAGGAATGGTTCCAGCATAGGACAACCTGACCCAGCAACGTTTTGGTGTTTTTGGCTAGGGGAAACCCAGACGGATCATGTGTGTTTTTCATGACCATATGATATTTTTTTGCCAAAGTAGTCTGTCATTGAGTTGGTGAAGATCCAAGAGTAGTTATAAGAACCTGATTGGGCTATAAGAGTGGACAGATGAGCTAAATAAGGTATAAACATTGAGGGGTGACCAACAGGAAGCCTCT
>NW_015176097.1:0-39170 GCF_001447785.1 Gekko japonicus | reverse complement strand
TTTCCCTCATTTCCTGTCTTTCAGGTACTCACCTGAAGGAAGATCCCTTGGAGGTAAGGCCTGTTCCTACCATCTCATCTTTGAGCCATCTTTGAATATGTTTCACTACACCTTCCTGAAGGATGGTGTGATTACTTAGGCCGTTTTTGCTTTTTCTCTTGTTTGCTGGCATTGCTCTATGCTGCTTTATCCTGCTTAAAGAAAAGCTATTGCTTCATTCTAGGTAAGGCTAATTTAGATTCAGCTAAACTGTATGCTCCCAATATTCTTCTATGTTGCAGTATGTTCTGGAAATTCTTAATGAGATTAAAAAAGAAAATCCTTGCCAAATTTATGTATTAATAAAATCCTATGAAACAGTATAACCTGATGTCCAAGTTCTTTCTTTTCCTGGAAGTGTTATTCCCAGAGCAAAATTGAAAAATCACTCTAGCAACACAGGTTTTGCCTGGAAATAACACAGGTTAACACTGTGATAATTGCTTCCATTAAAGTCTATGTTCTACACTCAGTGGGTTACAATAAACTACATGGTTATGTACCCAACAAGTGATGAAACTGATGAAGCTAGCATGAGCAGAAAATGTAGACTGAGTTAGTAGTGAAAACTACATAGTTCCAAGCATGTATGAAGCCTTGATAGTATCATCATATTTAAAAACAAATCATTACCAACATTTATGTTCCCTCCCACCCCCAAAGTTGCATGACCTTTGAGCTAGGATTTATTTATTTATGGCAGATATACATGATCAAAAAGATTCCTAATTTTTAAAGCATGGGTTTCCACTAAGAGGCAGCATCCAATGGAGGATACATGCATTACAGGCAAACCTACCCAGGCTCCAAACTTTGCATGTATTGCGAATTTATTATTATTTTATTGATATTTATTACAAACTAGGAATAAGGCTCATTTTGGAAATAAATACAATGAGCTCTAGAAAGAGGCTCTGGGCGGGTGCCCTGGCCTTGGGCACTCAGCATCAATTTGCTGTGGTGACCTCAGCAGGGTATAATGACACAGAGCTTACCATTTTCTCCAGGGGAACTGATCTTTACCATCTGAAGAGCAGTTGTAATTCTGAGTGATCTCCAGCCTTCCCCTGGTATAAGCACTTTGTCATTTTAAGTTGATCTAGCATATATAATTATTTAAATTCTAATGGAATTTAAACAATTTATTCTAATGGAATTTAAACAGGAGTAAACTAAAGTGAGATTATATACTATGGAAAATCCTAAATTTTCCATGAGAAATATGCCTGACACCCCCCCCCCCCTGTCAAGGATAAGTTACAGCAGAAGCAGAAAAAGAAAAAAAGCAAGTGTTAAGAGCTCTTCCACTTTGTTCACATGTGGTAACATATGAATCTGTCCCAAGGCCTTCTTCTTAAACATCTAACTTTGTTAATCTAACATTTACATCTTTAGGAATAAAAGAACTATTACATGAAGACAAGGCCCTGAATGTCTCATTTACAGCAGTGGATAGGAACAACATTGGAACATCTAAATTATAATCTGAGATTTTGTTAGTGTGACTAAATGCATTCACAGCATGGGGTTTATCTTTTAGTTGCTTCCATGGTGATACCTGTTCTCCTGGTTAGCTAATAGCTACCAACTGCCACAACTGTGTGTAATGATACATATCTTTAATTGATAATCAGACAAGCAGGTGTTTAAAAAAACACTTCTGGAGCTAGGAAAGCATGATAGTAACTAAAACATTTGTAAGGAGGCTGTCATGGAACCATGATATTAAAGTATATAGTGAAGTAACTGCTCCACCTTTGTAGCCTTTTAAAGAGTCTTTGCTACTATGCTACGAAACAACTGATAAAATCTGGACAAAGGGAGACGCTTGATGAGGAGGTCCTGTGACATCCTCTGGTTCAAAGCTTGCAGACCCCCGGACATCCGGGTTGTGGTGCAGCGGCAACGGTAAACTCCAGGACGAACTCCCAGGAAGCGGCCGTATCGCTGAGTCTTCAGTGGGCTCCTGGGGGCTTGATCTGGGCCCTTCACTTGTGGTGGCAAGTGGGCAAGCAGGACTTGAGCGAGCGCACTCATGGCAGCCAGAAGGGCAGCCAGAAGAGAAGAAGAAAGAACCCCATCCATACTACCTATGATGAACATCACCTTGAGTAAAGTCAAAGTGAAAAATATTAAAGACTTTGTTGATTCTCCAAACAAGCCCCTTTAAATTTTAAAAGGACAAGGAAAGAAGGGGTGGAAAATTTCCTCCCTCCCCCCCTTTCTTCTTCAGTTGGATAGGAAAAGAAATATGTGAAAAACCATTTTTTAAATGCTCTCCAGGGCAAAGAAGAAAAGGGAAACTGATCTGATTTCATAATAATACTTTCTGGAATATAAACCTTGAAGGAAATATATTTGTTTGATTTTAAACATCATTGAAGCAGAAACACATCTGTATTTTTGGATGATAACCAAATTATCTGGAATTATATAAAGACTCTTTAAAAGACTAAAAATAATTAATCCAAATACAGAATATAAATAACTAGGAGAAAGGCCTACCAAAGACAGGAATGTGATAAGCCCTAGGAATTGTTCCCGGGTGAGCATGGGGGGGCAGGAGAGGGCAGAGGGCCTCTGGGTGGCTTCTCCCATGCGCCCACCTCAGCAGGAGGGAAGGAGAAGTAATGGGAGGGCTGCAAAGGGCTCCCTGGCCCCTTCCTGGCTCGCTTGGCTGTGCAGGCGGGCCAAGAGGGGGCTGGGGGGGCTGTGGCTGGCTTCTCCCACTTGTCTGCTCCAGCAGGAGGGCAGGAGAAGCCACGGTGAGGGCTTTAAAGGGCTCCCCGGCCCCTTCCTGGCTCACTTGGATCACCAGGCAAGCCAGGAGGGGGGCGAGGAGCATCTGGCCGGCCTCTCCTGCTCACCTACTTTGGTGGGAGGGCAGGAGAACTGATGGGGAGGGCTGTAAAGGGCTCCCCAGCCCCTTCCTGGCTCGCTTGGCTTGGTGGGCGGGCCAGGAGGGGGCCAGGGGTTTTGTGGGTGGCTTCTCCCATGCGGCCGCTCCAGCAGGAGGGCAGGAGAGCCCATGGAGAGGGTTGTAAAGGGTTCCCCTGTCCCCTCCTAGCTCGCTTGCCTCGGCAGGCAGGGGAGGAGGGGGTGGATGGCCTCTGGACGGCTTCTCCCACTTGCCAGTCTCAGAGGTCTTTCCCCACAGGTCCGCCTCAGTAGCCGGGATGGGAAAGGTGGTGTGGAGGCCTCTGGAGGTCCCACGCCCCCCACCCCTCCCGGAGGCCTCCAAGCGGTTGTAGAAGCAAAGCGGGGGGATTGGGTGAAGAGGGTGGTGCAGCGACCTCAGAAAGGTTGCATGGGGACCTCAGGAGGTCTTTCCCTGCCCGGCTACCATGGCCGGCGAGTGGGGAAAGGTGGCGTGGGGGGGCTGAGAAGGTGGGGGAGATACTGCGGGCGACTGACCGGCACAGCACTGCCATGATCATCCTTGGTGTCTCACGCATCCTGGCCGCAGAGCGGCCATGGTCTTTGGTGGCGGTGTGTGCACTGAGGGCAACATGCTGGCTGCTAGACGTGTATGCAGGACTGAGACCATGTGGCCACCCAGCAACTGCAGAGTTTTGAGGTGGCAGTTCAGGCGGCCAACTGATTTTGGTGTGAATCGAATCCTGCCACCCCATAGGAGAGATGCCACCCCAAATCAGCTTTATAATATAGAGAGATTACATCTCATTAAAAGGAACGTAAATTGTTTCCTTTTAAAAGAAAGAAAGAAAAAATTGGACTTGATTTTGAACTTGCTTTCCTTCTATTTTCTTACAACATATTTTGCTTTATTTGTTGAAACTACAAAGTACACTGTGTTCAGACTGTATTGTACTGTAAGGTAAACAATTGATAAGATCCATGACTTACTGTTGTAAACTTCTTGGTTTCCTTTTAATATGACTATAACAGCTATTGGTTTGTAAATTTTAGAAGACGTCTGTTTTTCAAGTCTTGGGATAAATAATTTTGGTGAGTCTCTGTTTTGAGATATTGTTGGCTGGCACAGATAGAGTTGAAAAGGTGTCAGGGGCTGCATTTTCAGCCACTGGGGGTGTCAGCAGACATTAATACAGTTTACTTGGGAGGATCTGAAACTTATAATTTATAATACAAATACTTCCACTTTTGAACTGATAATTAAAGAAACTTTAGATCCAATGCAAAATAAAAGGGAGATATTGTCATTGGAAACTACAATCAAGATGAAGGATGT
Organism: Gekko japonicus; assembly: GCF_001447785.1. Taxonomy (NCBI): domain Eukaryota; kingdom Metazoa; phylum Chordata; class Lepidosauria; order Squamata; family Gekkonidae; genus Gekko; species Gekko japonicus. The sequence continues at coordinate 34,918 of NW_015176097.1, read as the reverse complement.
TCAAGAGTAAATTGAAGATATGGAGCAAGACCACAATCAAATTTACTTGACCCACAAAATGAATTCTGCACCTAAAAAGAGGGATAAAATACCCGTAAAAGTACATAAGAGAAGTACCAAAAAGTGACAAATCATAAAATTTCTAATGCTGTGAGAGCTGTAAAAGATGCAACATCTCAGAGGGAAGAAATAAGAGTTCATGGAATCTTCAATTACTTCAAGTATGGAATACAGATTGCTACCTTCAAAAGAAAGCTTTTCCACATACAAGGGAAAAAGACATAGAACTAAGAGGATGAAATTCTATAACTGACATTGGCTAGGGAAACCTTATGATTGTCCAACTGACTATAATTGTTAAAAATCTTTGAGTTTGTGTAACTGAGTAGAATCTGTGCATTGTTGAGGCAAAAAAGCTTAAATCAGTAGAAATTATGAATGATATATTCAGACATTTAATTTTTTAACTGAAGATTATAACAAAAATCTCAGACAATAGTTAAAATACTTGACATTATGAATTGTATACTCATAGATATGCAAAGAGTATAGCTTGCTATAAGGTTAAAATAGGATAGATAACTAGATATGTATGAGGCACTTAAGCAGATAAAATAATGATGTAAAAGATAATGATGTAAAAGTTTGTGTGTGTTATGTTTGTTTGTTTATTTGTTTTGTCTTATATAAAAATTATATCATGAAAAAAATTGCAGGCCCCTCAGGATGACTCCATCATCAACTGTGTGGCAACTGTATTTCACACACAATTACTTCAAATTAAACAAAAGATGCAAGATGTAGAGTGATAAGGTTTAAGTATAATTAATCACACAAGAAGGGTTTGTTGTAAGGACAAATAAGAACACCTCCGAAATTCAATTGATAATGTAGAACAGTGTTTCCTAATCTGTGGGTTGGGACCCCAAAGTGTGTTGCAAAGCCTCTGAAAGTGTCACAATCCAACCCTCTCTAATGGTGGCTCCTGTCCTTTCCATCCTTGTCTTTTCCCCTCCTTGCCATCTTCTCAAATTCTCATTCCCTTCTCCTTTTTTGTGAAAATAATGAGTAGGAAAAAAGCCATCAGGCAACTATTAATTTCATGGTAATTCCTGAAAGAAGGAGGGAAGCTGGAAAGAGATGGGAGCTGTTTAGCATTCCATGGACTCCTCCTCTCACATAGGGGCAGTTTATAGCTTATAGAGGAAGAAACACCTCTCCATACATCACCCCTATATCTTACTGTAGGGCACTGCTAGGGCCAAAATGTACCAAGATGGATGCTAGCCAGGCATCAGCCTGGGAAAACAGTTTTCAAGGTGTGAGTCAGAGCAGTAGCTGGCTAACTACCCCCTCCTTGCCTTGGAGAGATGCAGGACTTTAGAACAATGGGTCACCCAGGATCTATTGATTCTCTCAGCATAATCCCATCAGCACTCCAGCCTCATCCATTACACCCTGATTATGCAGCAATCAACACTTACATCTTTTCGCCTTCCTGATTGCTGTTCCCACCTGGTGTTTGTAGAACCATCAAGCCTCTCACACCTTTTGTCTACCTTCGCTAAAACCACTAAGTCATTGCTTTCTGGCATCCCCACCTAAAGGTATATTTTGCCCTGTAACTATGGTTACCCTGCTACCCAGCAGTGTGTGCGCGTGTGCACCCTGGATCCCTCCTCACACTCCCACTTGCCTGTGAGTCTGCTCGTTCGCTTCCCAAAATAATGGTCATTTTGCTCTTTGACTGCTGCTTCTGTGGACCACTTCAAGGTTGGTAATTATTACCCTGCCCATTAGTTCTTCTCTGTGTGCATGCGTCTTTGTTTATTTTTATTTTATTTTTAATAAAAATCTTTCCAGTTGAACATCTGACTGGTTTATGTGAGAGTTCTCTTAAGGGGAAAAATCCTGGTATCCATAGGTGGAGAATCCCAGGTACTTGCGTCTTGCTCTGTCTCCTTGGCTAATTCCCCCAACTAATTAGGAGACTGCCTATTTGAGTAACTGAGGACAGAGAGTGTTTGATGTGTGTGTGGTTGTTGGAACTACTAGTCTAGAATAATGTAAATTATTATTCCTACCTTCTTCTTACAGCATCCCTAAGGCTGTTGAATGAGACAATGGCTGAGGTAAAAGGTACACCAATGATTTCCTAGCTCACAACAGCCCTATGAGTAGGGATAAACTTGGCTCTGTATCCAGCATCCTTCTATTACTAATCTCCATAACTTTTTAGCTAATAAAAATGTACTTCAGCAGCATGACCTCTCTGTAACCTTAATTACATGTCTACTTCAACTCACTTCTCCCTCTTTGTACTGAAAGGCAAACAGCCCTGGCTCAGCAGGCTGACACAACACAGCTGGATAAATGCCACAACATGTTACAACTGCATCACTTTTAATATCATTGTCTCACTTGCTTTGTAACTATTCTGAAGAATTAATGAAGCAATTAAATCATTGATCTAGAACATGACATATCTTCTACTGTATTTTCTGAAAGACAGGAGCAGTATGTTGATATAAATATAACAAAACAAAAGAAGGGAATGAAAAGGGGAAAGCTAGAAATGGCACTGACCACTGACATCTCTGTTCTAACAGGTCTGCATAGTTGTTAATTTTTTCTAATTCTTCCATTGAAGCTGTTTGTAAGGGGGGGGGGTAAATATCCTTGCTTTAATCAGAAGCTGTGCTAAAACTTACATTGTTATCCAGCATGCAGATGCCATGTTTCTTACAATCAAGTGTTATAACTAGACTTGTTATATCACATGAACCTCAGCGGAAGGTGTTTAAAATAATACAAAGGAAATTATTGACTAGTAATAGGTTCCCAAAAAGCTCTGCTGCAGAAGCAAATATTTATAAATATGAAAAGGCATACTGTTAATTTGACATTATGGTAATGACACCTCTGTAGGTGGCACATATCATATACCATTTTATAAGCTTCCTAGGATCCTAATGGCAGCATTTGCACAGTAAGGATACAGGAGGATGAGGTAGCATAATTGCAGCACCACTGAAGCATGTATATATGCTAATTAATAAAATTGGAACTACTGCATTCATGCCCCCATGGCATTTATCTTATTTCATTTACCTTAACATGCTGTTATGGTAAAAGCATTGCTGTGCTTGTTGTTTGACTATTATAGTAATTATTGTCCACTCAATGCTCCCATGCTAAGTACAGAAGGCTGCTCAGCTGGCTAATGGTTTTGTCCTAGGGTCCTTTGTTCTCAGGGCTTTGTTTTAGACCTTCTGTTATTGTTCTTCATGAAAAATGTTCTCCTATGAATGATAGAACTTAAGCCATCAAATTTCAGAGAAGGTTTTTGTTGTTTTTCAGTCGCACAGTCGAGCCCGACTCTTTGCGACCCCATGGACCAGATCACGCCAGGCCTTCCTGTCTTCTGCCGTCCTCTGAAGTTGACTCAATTTCATGTTCGTTGCATCTATGACACTGTCTAACCATCTCATCCTTTGCTGTCCCCGTCTTCTTTGACCTTCAATCTTTCCCAGCATCAGGGTCTTCTCCAGTGAGTGATCCCTTCTCATTTGGTGGCCAAAGTATTTGAGCTTCAGTTTCATTATCTGGCCTTCCAGGGAACAGTCAGGGTTGATTTCTTTTAGGATTGACTGATTTGATCTTCTTGCAGTCCAAGGGACTCTCAAGAGCAGTGTTCCCTCTAAGCTGAGTTAGTGTGAGCTAGCTCACATTTTTTTAGCCTCCAGCTCACACATTTTTGTCTCAGCTCAGGAAGGATGGCTCCAGAGCAAACTAGGTTAAGCAGTAGCCAAATCACTCGCTCACAACTTTAATGCTAGTAGCTCACAAAGTAGAATTTTTGCTCACAAGACTCCACAGCTTAGAAGGACCTTAACCACTACACCATGACTGCAAATCATGGGCTTTGGTTCTTGCCCTTTGGCTCACATCTCTGGACACACCTAGGCTTAAATATCAGTAGCATGGAGGGAAGCATATGCTCAACTCAGGATAATTACCCCAATCTTCATGTGATGTAGTTAACATCATATTCTCTGGAAGACTTATAGTTTCCTCAGAAAGTCGTAGTATCTTGCAAATAAATGTGAGTACTGATGGCACAGGGCCTAATGATAGCGTCTTACTGAAACTCATACATAATTTTTCCTGAGCACAAAACAATGGGGTGACCTAGATTGCTCTGTTCATCAGGGGAACATGGGCCCTGGTCACACGGGCCGGATATCATGGGGGGGGGCATGGCTGTTTGCCCTGGAGCGAACTACCACATGGCCGCTGGATCAAATATCCTGCCAACATCCCGTGGTTCGGGGGGGAGGTGCCGATCATACGTCAATCCTGTGGCGCGGCAAAGAAGCGGCGTGGCAGGGGTTGTGTTGTGTGCATGTGCCGTTGGGTGCTTGTGCGCATCTCGTGGAGACTTGGGGGGAACCCTTTTCACAACAGGACATGGGTGGGCACCGGATGCCATGAGCTACCACCGGAAACGTGATCAGACGCCTGCCCTTGCCCCGTGGTTTCTGGAAACTAATACCTCGGAGGTACTAGTTTTTTACGGCGCATCTTCGGCGGGAAACCTCAGGTTAGCCACGGGAGCTCTACGCTTCCCAGATCAAAAATCTGCCTATCTTCCATCTCTGTAGCGTGGCTAATGCTCCGTGTGACCGCAGCCATGAAATACATAATAAAGCTTACATGTTTTCAAATAAATGTAAAGACATGACATGGCTGTCACTTCTAAACCATTTTTCCATCACTTCTGCTTTGAAGCAAGGTATATCTAGCAGTTCCTTCTTGAGCCATTAAGTATTTTTACGATTAGCTGTTGTTGCTACTTTTTGGATTGGGTGGAGCACAAGCAAGTACCTAGGTAAATCAACATAAAAATATTAGGTGTTACTGTAACATAGGTTAATATAACCAGTAAGGTGAATGTGCTTTTCTGTCAGAAGCAAGAAAGTAATAGCCATAAAAATCAGTTCTGAAGAATTTAATCTCTCCACCCCCTGCACCCCCAAATAGCTATCACAAAATAAAGTTCCCAGGCAAATTCTAATCTATATTGAACTATATGTTATATGAAGGTCAGTCAGAAAATGAAATGCAGTAATAGTACCCTCTGGGGAAGGAGAAATACCTTGCCTCAGCTTTGAAAAAAGTAATTTGAAAATGTGGTGATATGATGCAGCAAAACACACAACATTTACTAACAGATCATAGAACGATGATAGTTGACAACTATCATTTTAAAGCAAACCCAACAAATTCATGTTACATGGTTTTTCATGATGTTCAGTTTTTAATGATAATTTCAAAGGGTATGAAAGGTTTTACAAAACTTCATACTTTCTATTCTGGTGAATATTTTTTCTATAGCCATCTTCAATATTTGCTTTTCTAGTATACTTCTACCTCAGCAACCTTTATGTTTACTCAAAAGGACATTGGCTAATTCTACCCCCCACACCTCTTACTGTGTTCTGATCTGCTTATTTATTTATTTATTTATTTATTTATATTTCAATTTCTATACCACTCATGACCCCTAATGGGTCTCAGAGCAGTTTACATTGAACTACTTACGTAGTTGGTTACCTAGCTAAGGCCACAATTTTTCACGGGGAGGGGATGTCCTAACAGCACCCATGCGGCGTATGTTTTCCTTCTCTCCGGCGGGCCTCGTTGTTCCTAACGATCCGGATGACTAACGACCATTTCAGGGCAGGCCATTTCCGGCTATGCATCCCATCAGCTCCTGCCGTGCTGTGTCCTCTCGTCGCTGCGTCGCCCCGGCTCCGCCTCCATTCGATCTGGTCGCCGCCTCCTCGGATCGCTTAGTTGCTTAGTTGCTCCACCGACGCCATTTCTCTCGCCACCGCTCTACTCGCCAACGACGACATCGATCGCACTCCCGGCACAGAGCTATTGTGGCTGTTCGCTATTGATGTTACCTGCAGGCATCGTACTGCCTGCGCCACCGCTCCCTATACTAAGTCATGTTACAAGACTCTTGTTAGAAGTCACATGCCATGTGCTGCTGATATGGTAACATACATAAAGACCTGTCTTCAAGAGCAAAACACTATCCAGCTTGCTACTGAGTAGTAGTGTGGGCTAGAGATCAGACCTGCTCTCTTAAGAGCTTTGCTAATCAAGTTGCTATTTGTCTGGCTGTGCTTCTGAAAGTTTTTCAGCACACTTTCCAGAGGAACTTCACCAGAGCTTTTAATGGAATGTAAGTTCCAGGCATTTTATTATGTTGAGGGTGAATTGGGCTTTTATTGTAACTAGATTTTTTTAATTGTGCACTGTAAGCTACTTCCAGCCAAGGGGATAGGCAGGGTGTATTATAATAAATACACAGATGGCTTCTGCATGGATTATCTACCCAGAGTTCAGTACTTTCAGAAAGCTCTTTCCCCCCTGCTTCCCCACAGTATTGTAGTGCATTTGTGGATTTCCTCTGGGATTTCTCCAGCTTTTTCCCAATTTTTTTTCAACTCTGCTTTACTCCAAAGTTTGGATTTTGCTGTCCACATGCCAGCCATTTCCCCTAACCCTGCCTACATGGCAGCTGTCTCTTCTCCCCACCTTTTCCATGACCTTTTCATATTTTGAAAAATAACACTAGAATATTGTGATGTCACTATCCCATTGTAACAATAGGTGAAGCAGGTTTGCTGAATTCTTGGCTTTCATTTTAAAAGTATCTCCTTCTTTTGCAAAGATATAAGGGAAAAGGGCATATCTTTGCAAGAGAAGGTACTAGAAATTTACTTTAAAATGAAAGCTGGCATTTCAAAGAACCTGTTACATTGTTGTTACAACAGTATATCCATATAATATTCTAGTTTTTTGTTTTGTTTTTAAATGCAAAGTCACTGAGGGTATGGCTGCTTCTGGTGGATTGGGGAAGGGAAACTGCAGTGAAACCGATTGCTGCTGCACTTTATCTGCTGGCATACTAGCAATGGAGAAACACATCTCATCCCCATGTGGAAGACCCCATAGTCTTATAATGCAATCCTATGAAGAGTTACTGCAGTCTATACCAATTTGTTTCAATGGTTGTAGACAGGTGTAACCCCATGGTGATTTTACTGTCAATTCTGCAAGATCTTGTATTTTCCTCTCTTTTTTTTTACAGTTCTGTGATTAGGAATGGGCACAAACCACATTTTTACAGATCAGTTTAGTTTGTGGTCCATGGCTAAACCACAAACCAAACCACGAACTGATAACATCGGTTCTTCATTCCCAGTGTTCTGCTTCCCAATACTTATTGTGAAGAGTGGAAAGCAGGGGGTTAAATGGATCCGAGCCAAAAGCAGAGAGAAGCAGAAAGCAGGGGGTTAAATGGCTTGGAGCCTTTCCCTCCTGCTTTCTGCTCCCTGTTAAAAGTGGTGGGGACCCTCTAAGCTGAGTTAGTGTGAGCTAGCTCAGTTTTTTAGCCTCTGGGTCACACATTTTTGTCTTAGCTCAGGAAAGATGGCTCCAGAGCAAACTAATTTATGCAGTAGCCAAATTGCTCACTCACAATTTTAATGCCAGTAGCTCACAAAGTAGAATTTTTGCTCAAAAGACTCCACAGCTTAGAGGGAGTATTGGTGGGGAGCAGGGAGCAGTAATTTAAACCCCTGCTTTCTGCTTTCCATTGTTCAGCTGTTTTTCATGAAGAGCAGAAAGCACAGGTTTAAACAGCTCAGAGCCATTTAAACCCCAATTTTCTTCTCTTCATAAACCACCACAAACTACCTTAAAATTAATGGAAGTTCATGTCAGTTCTTCAGTTTGTAAACATCGCTTCGTGAACCACAAACGGGCCAAAATTCATGATGAACTTTCATTCATCAGTGGGTTCATGCCCATCCCTATCTGTGATAATATTTCAGACACCTGTTGCAGATTTTGGAACACTTTCTGTCAGATGTAGATATGTAATTTTTCAAATAAATAAGTAAAAATAGTAAATATTCACTGCAAATCTAACCCAGAAAAATGGTCTCAAAGATGTTTCAAGGAGTAGTACATCCAGTGACATAATCAGGCATAATTGTTCTGGAGGCAAAATAGTACAATTCCAGTACATCACCTCAGAAAACACTGCAGTTCTGGAGAATATCTGGAGGTAATCATTGCATGGATTACTGTGGCTAATTTAGGGCAGGACAGGTAGGGGGCTAGTTGCCTGACCTGGTGCAGTTGGAAGAATGCCAGTCTGGCAACATTTGTGATCCGGGCCTCCATTGCTAAAGAGGCATCCAAAATCACACTATGCTCTTGACAGTTGGTGTCGGTGTTAAGGACAAACCATCAAGAGCTGGGAATCAACCCCCCAACCCTGAATCCTCCCTGCCCAGTCACAGAACCTCCATCTTACTAGGATTCATCCCACCACTGCCTCCAACCCCTTAGCCAAAACTGCTGGGGCAGTATCTGGCCAGCCACCCATCAGCAGATACAGCTGGGTGTCATCAGCATACTGGTGACACCCCAGCCTGAAACTCTACACCAGTTGGGCAAGATAGCACATATAGATATTAAATAACATTGGGAGAGGATTGCCCCCTGAGGGACCCCACATACTAAGGGGTGCCTAGGAGATATCCTCTCCCCTAATGCCACCCTTGTCCCTGACCTCGGAGAAATGAGGTAAGACACTTCAAGGCTACCCCACCAACTCCTACATCAGCGAGGAGTTGTTGCTGCTGCTGTAAGGTTGAGAAGTAGCAGCAGCACCAACCTGCCTTGATCCAACTTCCTGTGGAGATCATCTGTGAGTGCAACCAACACTGTCTCCATCCCGTGGCTGGGGCAGAACTCAGACTGGAATGGATCCAGTGCCGATATGTCATCCAGGAAATTCTGGGTCTGCTCTGCCACCACTCTCTCAATCACCTTTTCCAGAAATGAAAGATTTGAGACTGGGTGGTAATTGGATGGACCCATAGGGTCCAAAGTTGGCTTCTTTAAGAGTGGTACAACCACAGCCTCTTTTAATCTCTGGGTAGATCCCTGAATCCAGGAACAAATTATTAATGTCTACCAGAGGGCCCCATGTTCCCTCACTGCTGACCTTCATGAGCCACAAGGGACACAGGTCTAAGAGGCATGTGGTCAGCATAACAGCACCCAGAATCCTATCAACATTGGCCCAGGAGAGCTGGCTGAAATGGTCAAACACAGAATCCAAAAATGACCAAGGGGCCTCCAGTTCACGTACTATATCAAAATTTGCTGAGAGGTCATGGCAGAGTGACAAAATTTTATCTGCAAAAAAGCTCTCAAGAGCCACACAGCTAATAGTCAAGTTCCTAACTTTTTGGGTTCTCTCAGTGACAGAAGTTAAAGATCCAATTACACTAAACAATTGTGCTGGGGACAAACTAGTGGATGTGATGGAGGCTGTATAAAATTCCTTTTTAACAGCCTTCATTGCCACCTCATAGGATTTCATAAACGTCCTCTAAGATGTTCTTGCAGAATAGAAAAAATAGAAAAAATTTAGTTTAGTCACTGTCAGCTTTGAAATTGTGTAATTCCCCAGTAGTCATTACTTTTGTCTTCTTGATGTTCAGCTGTAATCCTGCTTTGACATTTCCTGCTTTAACTTTCAGCAGTAGTTGTTTCAGGTCTTCACTATTTTCTTGCTGTAATGTGGTGTATTCTGCATAAGTCAATGTGTTAACGTTCCATCCACCAACTTTCACTCCGCCTTCATCTAAGTCTAATCCAGCTTTCCTCATGACATGTTCTACGTATAGATTGAAGAGATAGAGAGATAAAATACATCCTTGTCTGACTCCTAGTGTCCTGGCCCCACTGCTGGACCTCCTGATGGCACCTGGTATTTTTGGCCACTGTGTGACAGAGTGTTGGAGTGGATGGGCCATTGTCCTGATCCAACATTGGCTTCTGTTGTGTTCTTACGTTCTTATGACACCTTTGTAAGCTGTTTTTCAGTCCTCATTGTAGATAAAGGCTGGGTATAAGTTAAATAAATAAATATAACTTAAAATAGGGGGGATAAAAGGTCAGTTCATTCTTGATTGGGGGGGAGAGAAGGAAGAAGGGAAAGGGAGGAGGATATAGGGGTTTCCAGGGTGGAGGAAAGAGGAAATGGTGTGGGAAGGGACATACAGGGGAAAGTGAGGTGCTCCCACAAGTCTTTTGTGGTTTCCAGCTGCAGAACTGGACCAAGGAACACCATGCAGCTGGGTCCAGCTGGGAGCCAGGCTGGTGCCACACAGCTGGACCCCACTTTCCCTAAGGAAAGCCTACTAGGAAACAGGGAGGGAAAGCTGAAGGTGGGGGAGGGCAGAAAAAGGTTGCCTGGTGGTCAATGAGAAGGAAGCAGGAAAAGGGGAAAGACTGTGGGGGCTTTCAGGAGAGGAAAGAGGAAATATTGGGAGAGGGGAAAATGCTGTGCCCTCACAAGTTCTTGGGGGTCCCCTGCTAATTCTTGTGGGTTCCCCACTTGACATAATTATATTAACATTAATGGGAAGAGATAAACATAGCAAGCAGGAAACAGCATTATCTTTGAAGAAGTATGAGTGATAATTCCTTTAGGTAAACATCATTAAGCAGTGTCTTTGTGATGATAACTAGCCTATTATTATGATATTGACCTATGCTGGGAGAGATTTATTAGTTTCCAGCTAAAGATCAATCTCTCATCCCAAAAGTCTTCCAATAATATCACTTGAAGAGATAATAAGATTCCCACAATGTGATGCTGTGGTTTGAAAAGGTCTAGTGATTAGGTCAGAAGGAACAGCAAAAAGTTGAAATAAATCATGGTGACATAGTACAAAAATAGATTCCCCCCACCCCCAAAAAACCACAAGTGAGCCTTTCTTTTAAAGTGGAACATGAAAGATCTTAGAATCCCAGAGCAGTTCTTGTTTGTAGCTTCCACTCTTGAAAGGATATGAAAAAACCCTCATTCCTTTTGTACATAAATTTTATTCCCCCCCCCAACAGCTTTACTAGCATTAGTAAATTTTGAGTAATGCTGTGGATCAAATTGTTAGGAGATCACTAGATAGGTCTTGAATGAAATAGCAGAGCCCAGAGAAGGTACCATTATCCCTATGATGAAAGAAGGCAGGTGTTAATGTGGGAAGAAATAGCTTGCAGGTTGGGTGTCAGGGGAAAATGAGACAATGTGACTATGTCAAGATGGAGGAGATAGCAGGTCATCAGTTACAGCCTAGAGTCAAAGAATCCTGAGTGAATCAGCCTTGGTGGTCTGGCACAATATATGCCCAGATATATTGCTAAACCCAGTGTAGTGGGAGGAGGGGTGGGGGGGGGGGGGTAAGAGATGAAAGGTGATGAAGGTGCTCCAGGTGGCACTGTTGCTGGGGAGTAGGTGGTCTTTGATGGGTAGTGCATCCTTTTCCAACTAAGAGAGAGACTCCTTTTCCATCCTTTTCTACCAGCTCTTTGATGTGTTAACACCTCTTGATTGGAGAGTCCAGGCTTGGCAGGCTGGAGTCCCGAGGCTTGGCACCCAGATTGGCTGAAGGCTCAGAGCACACATGACAGAGACCATGACACCCACATAGGAAAATTGTACCATGTATAAATTGGACTGGCTTTGGAACCAATTCAGGAGCACCAAAGAGTAGAAGCATCTTCACTAATGAAGACAACTGTACTTAGTTTTAACTCATTTATGTAAATGACTGGTCCAAATCACAAGTGTTTTAACATATTTAAGGGCGGGATATATTAGGCAGCACAGTGGTTACCATCGTTCAGGCAACTCCACCAACGTTCCAAACTTGACCAACATTTGGCCTTTGGCTTTTATTCACAGGTGTTTTCCCTCACTTTAACCGTGCATGTCCGTCGGGTTTTCTTTGTAGTTCTGCCTTTTCCTTTGCTTGCACTGTGCATTTATGTTGGGTTTTATTTTTCATTCTGCATTGATTTCTCTCCCTTTAGCACTCAGTATGCTTTCCAGTTGCTGTTCTTCTGGGTTTTCTGAGAGTGGTTTTGTGCTAGTTTTTTCCCTTGCTTCACTGTTTGACCAAAGGTAGTTCAAAAGTGTACAGATTCCCCCAGATTTTACTCCCCCCCACCTTTGCTGCCCCTTGAAGGTCATTCTCTCACCCACATGGAGGTTGTTCCACCCACTCTGCCTCTTCTGCCCTTCATCGGTGTGCAAGATCCACTTTTCCCCTTGTTGTTTTATTATTATTTTTTAACAAGCAGTATGAGATTACTGCTGGACTCAGATTTCTGGGGGGGGGATAATGGGTGGGAAGTACTTCTCTGAACAGGGGAGGGGGGGAGGGAAAACTGGCTGCTATTTCCTGTGGATCCATTGCACCATAGTGTTTTGTGTAGTTTGCCGGGGTTCAAAGAAGACAGGACACAAACGCTGCTGAAGCTGTCTGAAGTTTCTCACTCCCCAGTGTTTTATTTTATGCACCTTTCTTCCCCCTTCTCCCTCCCTCTTCCTCCGTAAGGGAAAGTTACAGGCATACAAGCATAGAATGGAATGTGTGTGTGTGTGCAAGCAGCTGTCTGCTATCTCTCTCTCTCTCTCGAAACTCTGCCAAGGCCAAATAACTGCATCATTAAGCAGTAAACAGATTCCATCTCGGGCTCTCAGTACGTATATAAATTTGGCTTCCCAATCTCCAGCCAGGAGAACAGGAGAACAGTGAATTCTTCACTGTGCCTACATGTAATCCCTTTTATTGTTTTAATGTGAAAATCCCTTTGCCAAGGTAGCTTCTCACGATGAACTCAGCACATCAGCAGATGTTTCTGCCTTGTGCAATTACCCTGATACCTGGGTTCCCAATTTCCAGGAGAACAGCCAGGAGAACAGTGGAGCAGTGAATTCCTATCCGGGTCTGCCATGCTGATATTCCTTCACTGCCCCCACAGTTTTGGGTATTTTTTAGGATGGAGTTTCAGTAAATTATACGATGTAAATAAAGCCCCCTTGCCCTCCAATGTGTTCTGGATCCTGCAAGATGCGGATGTCTACAGGAAACAGCAACTGGTTTTTCCCTCCTTCCCTCCCTCCCCTCTTTCAGAGAATCACATCTCCCCCCTGTCATTGCCCCCCAGCTATCTGAATTGTTGGCATCTTGCAGGATCAAGAATGCATTTGAGGGCAATGGGGCTTTATTTACATGGTATAATTTACTTGAATTCTGTCATTTGTAAAAAGGCTTATGGCATAATGGAGCATGTCTACAGTAAACATCAGCTGGTCTTTCCCTCCCCCATCCCTTCCTCCTCCCTTCCCTCTTTTAGAGAAGCATGTTTTTCCATGTTATTTTTTCCTAGCAATCTGAGTCCAGTGATAATCTCATTTTGCTAGACTCATGCCACTTGTAAAAAAAAATAAATCTACATCTTGCACACTGATGAATGGCGGAAGATGCAGTGTGGGCAGAATGACCTCCATGTAGGCAGGGGAATGATCTTTGAGGGGCAGCAAAAGGGGAGAGGAAAACCCAAAAGGAGCTACTCACTAGTCAGTTTAAAAAAACTTTAGTCAATTTCTGGTTGTTTTTTTTAAAAAACCTTTGCATTACTTTATGTTCCCTTTCTTTCAAGGAACCGAACTGTGAGGATTTAAATGGCAGGTGCTTACTTGACCTTACTGCATAGCTGCAATAGGACAATTGCATTAAAAAAAAAAAAACCTTTGGATGCCACCTCCCACACATCACAAGTGATGTTCCCACCCCAATTAAGAAAATCTGTGGGTTTTGGTTGGAGCTGCAGAATAAATACACAGAATGCACAATAAATACACTGGGGAATAAAGAATGGTGCATACAGCAGGCACACAGATCCGAAGTCAAGCAGATTCTCTGCACTAAGCTTTTTATGCATAATGGGCCCTTGTCTGTACATGAATTATGCCAAGTAATGTCAAGTTTCATCCCCTTCCCCTACATTCCTACTCAGACAAACAAAGGTTTGGTTGATGGTGCTCAGTACCAAGGGCATTTTTTTCCACCCCATCTCACCATGCAATGAATATTGCTGCTACAGCAATAGCCCTTCATCCTATAAGCCTCCTGATGCTTGCAAAGTTGTTCTGTCTATAATGAGCAGTCCATCCATTTCTGCCATGACTAGTTATGACCTAACTAGTACACAGTCCAGTCCATAGACCAGACCTATTTCTGCCACTTACTGGAAGCAACATGAAGTGAAAAATAATCCCTCAAAAGGCCCATGAAAGGGGACTCAAAAATTCCTTCTTGGCCCCAGAGCAAACTCCATGTTGCCTCATGGGAAACTGCCTTGGGAGGGTGCCAGCAAATGCCTGCATGAAATAATATGGGAGAGCCTCAACATATATTATTTATTTATTTGGATGTTATTCCTTGCTTTTCCCTCAGTGTGGACCCAAAGTGGCTTATATTGTTCTTCCCTTCTCAAATTAATCTTCATATCAATAACCTTGTGCAGTAGGTTAGGTTTGTTTCTATATTTTGTTATAGTCTTGTTATTATAAATTAGTTTTATTATTGCAAATTACTTTGAGTAGGCTGCTGGAAAGGCAACATAAATTCTTTCTAAATAAATAAAAGTAAAAATAAAATCAATACAGTGAGAGAGAATGACCAGTCCAGGCTTACCCAGTGAGCTTCCATGGCACAGTGGAGATACTGTCTGGATCAAATAAAAATTTCCTGTCCCTTTAAGAGAGGCTTAATGGGATATTATTTATCAGGTGATGTTATTTATCCCCATGCCATGGAAACCTTCAACTGCCCATTCCTGCCCACATTATGCCTCTTCTAAAGCAACAGGACATTTCTCCCCAAGCCTGTTGGCAACCCTATAAACCTTTCTAATGATTGATTTACCATTTCTGTTGCAGCGGCCTACAATAAATATCATGCCTGTAGCATAGAAATTTTTCTAGTCTGTTTGAAAAGGTTCTACAGGACTGTGATCATACGCATAATTAGACCTGACATCACTGCGAATGCCAGGCGGATTTAAAGGGTGCAATCAGACAACAACATCTGGGAAGGACCCCACAGCTGTTGGCAACCTGTTCTGCTCCACTGCAGAAATGGAGTTAAAAGACACCAGGGAAAATCTGGTAGTAAATGGGTTGTGATGGGCCACAGATGGACTTTCCCATGTCTGATCACTCCAGCACACTCTCATGGTGTCAGGATGGTCTGAACAGGTCATCCTGACTCTGTGCCATTTTCCCCCCCTTCACAGTATGTGCATCATCTCAAACTCCATAGGAAGCCCTCGGTGCGGAGGTACAATTCATCGATCCCTTGGTTAAGCGCATGGGGGGGAGGCACAAAAAAATGACTCACCTGTAGTTGTGTCTGATCACACACTGATGGACTGTACCTGTAGCTTCAAAGGGAGGTGTGATCATGCAACGGCGGGTCAAATTCCTCCGGAGGAAATAGCCTTGCTTCCCCCACCCCATTTTTTCTGGCATGTGTGACCGCAGCCCAGGTTACTTAAATGGGAACAACTGTGCCGTTTTTTTTGTCCTCTGAACTATTTTCCACCCATTGAAATTAATATGATCATGAATTTACAAAAGCTCTGTGTTCTCTCTCTCTCTCTCTCTCACACACACACACTCTATTCCAGTCAGATCTGGAATGAACTGAATGCCTTTTATGTTAACTATCTCCTGAGATTACATTATTAGGATTTGATTTCAGAAAACATTTTGTTTTAACCAAGTGCTTAAATCCCACTGATTAGAGCTAAATTTAAGTGCTTGATTTCTTTTCTGTAAAGTAAAACTGTGTTAAAAGGAGGGCAAGATATCATGATAGACTAATATCTAGAGCCTATAGATTTCCCAGAGACTCAGCTTGTAACACTTTTTACATTTAAATAGAGAAATTTATACAGTGAATGTAAAATATTATAGCTATGGTAGATCTTATATAAGAATTAGCTTATCAACTGGTTGAGAGGAAGTATTTTCCATTCTGCACTCATTATTATTAACCTTAAGGTTGTATACTTTTTAAAAAATATAATACGTTTGCAACACAAAAGTTAAGTAGTCCAATAAATGAAAGCAGGCACGCCAATTTCCAAGAATCCTTCAGTTATTCTATGTCATATTGCCAGTCTCACAGTCAACAATTGTCATTCTGCAGTACATTTTAACTACTTGGCCTTTATAGGCTAGCCTTTCTGTTAACAGTGGGCATCTAGCACAACCTTTTATTGCAAAGCTCATTTGCATTTTAATGCATTGAAATAAAATGAAATTTTTATTATAATTCGAGCCTTCATCAAAGCAGCTCTTTCCCAAAGGTCTTTTTCTTCCTATATTTTGGTGTAAAAGAATGTTTTGGCATTAGCTTTGCATTCCATATGCTGTGACACTAAGTTGTTGGGAAATATTTAATGAAAGCACTAAAGAAATATATTGATCTTTTAACATGGTTTTGTCAATATTGTTCCAGTAATTGAAAGCCGAGCATTTAAATGTTTCATACAAAAAACAAACAAAAAACCTCTCCCTATAAAGATAAAACCGGACAAGACACAAGGAGATACATGAATGCATCTTCCCAACAGAAGTGGTGTGGGCCCCTGACTCAGACTGAAGGCATATTGTGTTGCCATCATATATTTTCCTAAACTGAAACCAACTGCTCTCCTATGTTAAAAGGTAAAGGTAAAGGTTCCCTTGCTCGAAAGCCAGTCGAATCCGACTCTAGGGTTACGGTGCTCATCTCCGTTTCAAAGCCGAAGAGCCAGCGCTGTCCGAAGACATTTCTGTGGTCATGTGGCTGGCATGGCTAAACACCAAGGCGCACGGAATGCTGTTACCTTCCCACTGAAGTGGTACCTATTTATCCACTTACAATTTCTTGCTTTCGAACTGCTAGGTTGGAAGGAGCTGGAACTAGAGACAGGAGCTCACGCCATCTTGCAGCACACTCGTGTATCGAACTGCTGAACTACTGACCTTCCACAGCCTGCAGTTCAGCATCTTAATCACTTGAGCTCTCCTATGTTACTAGTTCTCAAAAGAAAAGAAAAAAAGATGGGTTATAATTTTTGTCCCTCTTTTCCCCCCTCTAGAGGATGAAATAACACCAGGATGAAATAACAAAATCACATATGGGAGATGAGTGAAATCCTATCTCTCCCCCATACCATGGACCCGAAAATGGCTTCTATTAACATGATAGAAACACTGAGAGGATCCAGGCATGAATTTCCCAGTGTCTCACTTGTTTTGACCCTAAACCAACAATGCTGGCAAAGCATAAAAGTAAGTAGGTAAAATTTTATTGTTCGTGGCCAAGGGCCATAACAATATAACAAAACAACTACCCAGTCAATAATAGATATAACAACAAAAAACACAGCAATGTTTTTAAAAAAGTTTTAAAATTGCCATGGCCAGGACATAACATAAATTGCAGCACATTAAACATTAAGACAAAAGTTTTCAACAAATCTTGTTAGCTAATGCATACAGTGACATCATATAGGAGAAATTTTTAGCAGATGTACACCTCCTCCCACTGAGGAGCAGTTTATAGGTTAAAAAGCCAGAAACCCTCCTATGTACATCACCCCAATACCTTAAGTACAAGGCACTGCTTGGGACAAAGTGGGTCAAAAAGGATGCCAGCAGGCAGAGACCTGGGAAAGCAGTTGTCAGGGTGCAGTTGTCAATGCATGACTGAAAACAATGGGTCGCTCAGGGCCTATTGATTCACTCAGAAATAATCCCTTCATCACACAAGCCTTCCTATTCACCCATTACCCTTGATTAAGCAGCGATTAATCAACACTTAAGTCTATTCACCTTCCCTATCACCCTTCCCGTCCAGTGCTTGTAGGGCCATCAAACTTCTCCCCCCTCTTTGGCTATCTCCAGTAGAATGATCAGCTCATTGTCCTCTGACAGTAAGCCAACCTGCCTCAGGATATTGTTTTGCTCGATAAATATGTGACCCTGCTGTCCCAGTTATGTGTGTGTGTTCTCGGCTCCCCCTCACACCTCTTGCATGTGGAACCTCTCTCACTTCCCAAAATACTGGCCATTTCCTCTTCAGCTTTGCTTCTTTCATGGACCTCTTCAAGTTCAGTAATTGTCACTCATCTTTCATCCTTGATTTTCCTAGTTAGCTCTTCTATGTGCCTGTTGTTTGCACCCTTGTTTTATCTTGTTTTTCTTTTCCTCCAATAAAAACCTTTCCCATAAATAACTGCCTGGTTATTTTCAAGTGTTCTCATAGGGACAAATCCCTACATACATAGGTGGAAATCTCAGTTACCTGCCTCTCGCTCCATCTCCAAGCTAATTTCCCCAAACTAAGTGGAGACTGCCTATTTTGGGTAACAACTAATGCTCCTCCTCAGATAAATGATAGATGATTTGACCTGTTGCTGAATGAACCTAGCTAAAATGGCTGCAAGCAACTTGACCGAGTGAAGGTCACAGGGTAGGACATAATGAGGAAGATCCTCCAATTCCAGGGCTCCACAGATACATTCTCACTGAGCAACTGGTGTATGCTGATAATGGCCAACTAACATGACAGTTGTAATTGTTTGCAATCTAAGGGCTGTAAAGGCTTCTCTAAATTTATGGAAGGTGGTGCTGGACAAATAGGAAGCTCTGGTGTGGTCCCATTTGAACAGTTTAAACTATGGGAAAAATCTGGAGGTAATAATGGTGTCCCTATCTAAGGCAGCATCTATATTAAATTTTGAGTCCATCCAGAGGAAAACCCTGGGGGTCAAAAGATACTGAATAATGGCAGAAAAATCTGTGATAACTGGTAACCCAAAAGATGTTTTTCTGGAGCTAGATAAAGCGTTGCCTAGAAAGATGACTAGAGGGAGAATTCTACAACTTTCCCCAGTAATTAAGGCAGCATAAATACAAGCCCTAATGGAAGGCAAGCCAGTTTCATCTCACAACAGGACAGCTGGAGGTTTCTGGTTTATGGCGGCTTGCTCTTGGATGTGTCCCATCGACTCTCTGATGGCAACGCACCAAGCCGAGGTGATTAGCAGGGGTCTTAGCTGGTTCCAGACCCCCATAGAGTCTCTGTAGGAGACGCTCAGCCTGGGGAGCCGGAATAAGCCTCTCCCAAGGTGACAGCCAAGGGATTTGAGGCTTGCCTGTTCCCAAGAGGTCCTGACACTGCGGAGCCAGTATGGTGACGAGAGCCAACCTCCGGATGAGCGTACAAGAAAATAAGCGAAAATAAACCCGGCAATAATCAAACTCGTCTAAACAGTGAGTTAATCAAACTTCTGTATAAGCAAAGAAGTCTCGACTTGCTAGATTGACCAGAGAAAGAGTGGCATGTGGGGAAGGGTTGGAGATCCCCCCCCTGAAACAGAGCAGTCTTTAAACTGTACAAAAAAGGAAGAAGGAACGAAATTTACCACTCAAGACTTCATTTAAGCTTGAAAGCTGTATTTTAAGCCCAAGAATGTGGAATTCAGAGAAACTTTAATTTAAAACTAAGACTTTTCTTCACTGTAAACAAATGGCTGGGAGGGTGAGGAGAATGGTGGTGGAAAAGGAACTACTATACCAGTTACTCCCAGTCACCCACAGGAAGTGGCTGTAGACTTTCCCAATATGCTTGATGCAGCACTGGGTCCTCTGCTGGACCAAATGTCTACAATTAATACCAAGCTGGATTCCGTTCAAAAGCAACTTACCCAGATGGAGAAAAGAGCCAATAAGACAGATAAAAGGATCGAGAAAGTTGAAACAAGGACTATTGATATTAAGCAACAATTAAAAGAAGTTAAGAAGAAAAGAAATACGGATAAAAATCACCTACTTCAACTTCAGCTTGATAAATCTATGCATATTCTATGCTTCCAAGGAGTTACTGAAGACATAAAAACAATAAGTGGAGTGATAGCTTCAATTTCAGACCTTAAACAGGAAGATCTACAAAGTGACATGGACCTTTGTACCTACCCTGATTTTATAAGAAAAAATAAACTGCCTGGCAAAATTTACGTTAAATCTCGACTGGAAGGAGGGGGTGCCAGTAGTTCTCCAAAGTCTTTCTCAGCTGTTGGGAACCTCTCATGGAAGGTGCCAGGGACTGAACGGGAGACCTTCTGCATGCAAAGCTGGTGCTTGACCGCAGGACCACAGCTGGCTGGCAGTGGTTCTCCAGGGGCTTAGGCAGAGGTCTTTCCTGAGCTGGAAGGGCCAGGGGTTGAATCCTCAGTCATACGGATTTCCACCCGTCCCACTAAGCCTGGGCTGTATCGCTGAGCCACAGTCCTTCCCCGTAAACCTTCTGAGCAGTTGAAGCTGCCTTAAAACACCAGTCAGTCTTCCAGCAGTTCAACGTCAGAGTCTGAGAAAGGAGCAGCAGCGCCCAAAAATTCAAAAGTGAAGAAGAAGCCCAAGAGATAAATGTTTTTTCTCCCCCCCGGATTACAATATTACTTGACTTAAGCGTAAATAAGCTTTAATCAATAGAAGTTTGATCTCTCTGCTTTTATAATTCTATGTTTATCATAATACCAATATTATTGCAGGAGTGATGTAGGCATGTGTCAGCTTACAAATATTCTTGTCATAAGTTAGGTTTTCCCCTGTACCCTTACCTTTAGAATGTAGCATATATTTTATAAAACCAATAAAATATTATTATAAAAAAGGACAGCTGTAGTGCCCCGAGGTAAGATCAAGATTATCCTTTGAAAGGAGTTTTGTGTTATCTCCAGGCTTGATACCATGTTGTTGAAACAACACCAAATCTCAGCCACATGCAGGAGTTAGGGAATGACTTTACTCTGGAACAATCTCAATATCAAGAAGCTACCTTTTGAAGTAGGAGGAAGAGGAGGAGGAGATTGGATTTATACCCTGACCTTCACTACTTGAAGGAGTCTCAGAGAGGCTTACAATCACTTTTCCCTTGCTCTCCCCACAACAGACAACCCTGTGAGGTAAGTGGGGCTGAGAGAGCTCTTTTGAGGACTGCTCTTGAGAGAACAGCTCTGAAAGAACTTGTAACTGACCAAGGTCACACCAGCAGCTGCATGTGGAGGAGTGGGAAATCAAACCCAGATTAGAGTCCACCCTCAAAACCACTATACTAAACTGGCTCTTGAGAGATAGAATTTAAGGATGGCCCCAGTCAAACTTGCAACTGAAGACTTTGTTATTGCCAAATGAACCTTCCAAATGAGCCTTCCAAAATAGATTATCATAGAATGTTATCCCAAAGTATTTAAAACTGCAGCACTGATCTACTGGAGTGTTGTCTATATGCCACTGGAATTTATGAAAATTGTTTCCAAAAAAGTCACCTTGGTCTTAGAGTGATACATAAAGATTCTTCTTTGCAGAAGTTACTAAGCATCCTCATACAGCCAACTTGTGTAAGAGACAGTAGAATCATGTTATCAGTGTACAGAAGAATAGATACTTTCTGTTGGCCAAGAGAAGGTAAAATAAACTCTGGATCTGTCAGTGTCACAACAATATCATAGAGGTATAGGTTGAAGAGCAGGGAAGCGAGAATGCATACCTATTTTATCCCTCTGAAAACTGAAATCTCCTCTGTTAACCATCTAGAGGTGCCTACTCTTATTTAAACTGTTTGATTGCTATGGAGTTTGTATATCACAGTAGCCTTTTATTGATGTTTGTAATGGCCAGCTTCAACCAAAGCTAGATCCTGTCGGCTGAATCAAAAGCAGCTTTTGGGTCTACAAATGGAGCAGACAAATATTTGGTAGGGCCCCTAATGCTTTCAAGGGTGAGATCGTATAGATATGCTCTACTGTAAAGCATAAAGTGTATATATATTATTTATGATTTGATTTAATTATGCAATGGTTTCATATGGGTTTCTTTGCTATCTTTACCTGTGACAAAAGGATTCCTATTATTAAATTAAAACATTGCTTAATACTGATACAGTTAGATTATTTTATTTTGCACTGTTATTCCCGTTTTCTCACTCAGAAAATTGAGTCAGATCCTAAGATGCTAAGAGCAGAAAAAAATTATCTTTCCTTTTCCCACAACAGCCCTCCAAAATGCTCTGCTGAATGCCAGAGGAAACCCTACGTACAAAATGCTTACTCAGCAAATGATTGCCATCTCCTTGTTGTGCAAAAAGAAAGCTTACTCCACCATCTTTCTTTCACCAACAGGAATAAGAAGCAAGTTTTTTCTAATTTTTCTTCTCTCTGAGGCTCCTCATGCCACAGTGGATTTTGCTTATGATGATTCTTCACTGCACCATCCAACAGAAACAGAGTATTTTTATGCACTACAAATCCCACACAACAAACTGATACACACATTTAAAAATATACTATTTACATGGTTACAAACGATGAATGAACAGGTACAGAGCAAGAGATAATAGTTAAGGTGGATATCACTTCAAAAGAATGGAGGATTACTGCGAGTGATTTCACTGTTATTGAAATAACAAGGTAGAAATGTTCCATAGTGCTATGGTGATGGTGGTCATTCATTATTACAGCTCTGATATTTTATGATAAAGGAAAATATTTGTATACATTATTTTTCAGAAAAAGGATGAGTAAGTTGTACACATTAATAAATTGAGGCTAACATGAGACAAGAAATATAAAGCTTTATGTGCATTTTCATAGATCAGCTTCATAATCCTCTTAAAATGAAAAACACATGACTAGGAAGTTTTCTCCAAAAACTTGAGATATATTTCCCAGATTGTCTGATTATGAAGACTAAGCAGCTGTTGGTAAGTGAGCCAACAGAAGCATGGTTGGTCACAGTGTCAGAATGAGAATGTAGACAACAGTTGGATAAAGCTCAGCACCTCTGTGCTAAGCAGATTTATGTAAGTGGGATGGAGGAGAGAGCATAGAGATTATAAAACATGAAGGTTCATGCTTCCTTGACCAGCATTGATTAAGTCTGTATTTTAATTCCAATGGCTTGCTTTCATTACAGTGCTTGTAACTAAACATGCCAAAAAATAGCAATGCCAAAGAAGAAATAATTCAATTTACACATGTTTACAAAATACAGAATGCTGTACAAATTTTACAGAATGCTGCAGCTAGAATTCAGTTGGGAATGGGTTATAAGGACCATAACACTCCAGTCTTGTTCCACCTACACTGGCTCACTGCTTGCTTTGACTCTTGTCAATTTCAGACAGCCTATGTATTCCATTTCAGGAACTGGTCACTAACGGGTTTTTTATGTCATTTCAGACAGACCCATTTTAGTAACTGAACCTGACGGGAAGTGTGTCTGAAGTATTGTTGACTCAAACTGGTTTCCTCCAGTCTTCAATCCTTTCTTCCACTTCTGAAGCACTATGGGGTGCTGTATAAAATGCCCCATAGTGCTTCCTGCGATGACAGTCCTTTTCACACCCTTTTTCTCCTCACACGTGGTCATCCTCTTTTTTAACATTCTATTGGGAGCAATATGGCGCTGAAGCAGGACTACAAATCAGTGCCATAGTGACCCCATTGAGATTCCGGGACTCCATTTAGATACACTAACATTCGCTACTGCTGTCACTTGGAACAAGTACCTGATTGGACAGCATGCTTAAGCGGGAGATCAGGGGCATATGTGAATAATGAGACAGATGTTTGGTCAATGTTTTAAAAGTTTGCTTTAGAGGAAGTGTAGACTCAGGCACACACACACAAGCACACACCCTCCTTCCTGGGTTTCAAAACTTTCTGGTTCCCCACCCGCCATGCTTGAACTCTGTATCCAGTGAGCTCCTTGTTTCCAGTTGAAAGCGGTAGCAAATGTCAGTGTATCTAAATGGAGTCCAGGAATCTCAATGATTTGTAGTCCTGTTTCAGTGCCATAGCGCTCCCAACAGAATATGCTTTAAAACAAATGAACAAAAAAACCCTGTCACAGAGATTGTGCACATGGGGAGGAAATGGCGGTTTGTAGTCCTGCTTTAGTGCCATAGCGCTCCCAATAGAATTTGTTTTAAAACAAGCAAACAAAAAAACCCCTGTCACGGAGATTGTGCACATGGGGAGGAAATGGCGGGAAAAGAAAGTGGCACAGTTTGAAATGACACACCGCTTCAGAGCACAGAGCCAACAGGGCACCTTACCTCACCTCTTCACATCCCCTCCAATGACCCTTTTACGTCCGCTTAAACCTCTCTTGTCCCACTTGCTATCCAGTTTATTCATGACGGAACAATAATGGTTTTAAAAGGGTAATGTGAAATTCCCCTTGATTTGACACTTGTTTTCCACCAGCAGGTAAAGACTCTTCTGTTTTGCCTGATATTGGCTCAGTGATTCTCATTGAACTTCCCCTTTTCATTCATGTGTGTGTATTTGTTTGTTTTGTATAGATCTATATGTGTTCTAATGTTTTTATTGTTTGTTGCCATGGCAACCCTAGGTTGGGTGGAAATGTGGCCTTTAAATAAAATAAAATAAACTATTTTCATATGACATATAGAATACAGCTGAGAACTTCCAAGACATTCAGATTACTAACTGCAGAATATATTTAGCTGCCCTGAGCCCTGCTTGGCAGGGAATAAAGTGGGATATAAGTCTGAATGAATGAATGAATGAATGAATGAATGAATGAATGAATGAATGAATGCAGAAGATATTTTAGAAAAATTCTTGAACAAGAAGCCTGTATACTGCTTTCAGCTGCCCAGCATCTTTGTATCTTAATTCACAGATGCTATTTTGAAGTCCAACTATATTCTAACTGGAGTTGTTGAAAGGGAATATTCATCATAGCATCTCACAACATCACAGTGGAATCTTCTCTGAATATCTTCCTTCTTTCAAGAAATTTTATGCTGGGCAGATTAAATGCCCATTCTTCGGTGGTCATATGGGGGTAAGCATTTGTGCTTACCTTATTTGGAACAAATTTGGTCTTGTTCTTTAGGCAAGGTTAACAACATTGCACACATTCTCCTGAAGTGTCCTTTGTATATTATCCTTTGAAGATGCTATATTTTACCCTGTGTGTCAGCCTGTTCTGATCTATGTCCTTATGAGACAGTTACATCTTTACCTGCCAATAATGATACCCCCTCCCATCCTCGCAGTTGCAAAATTGTTTTACTCCTTTTGTCTATTGAGTAACAAATGCTTAATAACTACTGTTCAAGATCTATGTATCATACAGCTTTTATTGGATGAAAGGAAAGGGATACTCCAAATATATAGTGTTTCCTCAAATATACTTCTTTTCAGAGCATGGCCCGTGAAAGCTTTTAGCTTCTTCATAACAATAGCTTTCAAAACAGCAGCTACAGTGATCTCTCTTCAGCAAACAGACAAAAGACATTACGTACTGATACACACTTCATCTTCTGGCATCTTGTAAAGTTTCCAGAAAACAAAACTAGATTTAGAACACCTCTGTCAGGAGATCACAGGTATAATATGAGAAAAGGGGGGAAATCCTAATCCACAATATCATACTATTTAATTATTAAATTTAGTAGAATGCTCAAAATGTATCTTGCTGATACTTGCGAAGTCAAATCAGTTAATTATTATATAGTGTCCCTTTTTGGATGCACACCTTAATAGGGTGTTGGGGGTATTATGTGTCTGTGAAGCTGAGAGCAATACCATAAATGAGTTTGTACTCTTGACAGAATCTAACTACAGTCAGTCACTCATATGGGGTGGTCAAAGATGAAAAATAAGACTAAGATGCATCCACCAACCTTCAGGAATCAATGGTTGAGAATTTACCATTCCAATGGTGATGGGGCTATAGGAATACTTGAATAGTAGCTACTGGGCAGCAGTAGTAGTGGAAGGTGACACTGGTGGAGGATCTTTCACAGAACAGCAGCAACACTTCAGATAACCCTGGTTAGTAGTGCACAGAAGGTGACAATGGGAAACTTTTGATCATCTCATTCCTCAAAAACCCATGATGATACAACTCAAAATGGAAAAAAAGAACAAAAATATAGTGCTGGAAGATATGACCCCCAGGTCAGAAGGAATTCATTTAGCTACTGGGGAAGAGCAGAGGACAAGTACAACTAGTACTGCTCTTAATGATGCAACCAAATAAAAGCTGAACAGTTACTGTTGTGAATAGATACAAAAGGAAAGTCCAAAGCTGTAGTTCACATACAATAGAAATGCAGAATGTGAGAAATATGAATGAAGATAAGTTTAAACTTGTAAAATGAGAAATGGATTGTTTAAATATTGGAATCCTGGGTGTGAGTGACCTAAGTGGACTAAGTTAGGACATTTTCACTAAAAAGTTGAAGTATTTTACCTGGAAATGACAAAGAGCTTTCTTGCATGGGTTTTCCCATCAGTTCTGCTTTAGTTTATCTCACGCTGCTTTAGTTTATTCCCTAATTCCCACAAGCATTTTGTGCCTTTAGTTTACACTTCAGGGTTTGTTTTGCCCCCCCCCCCAGGATTTTTCCATTTATTTTGAGACCACTTTTACTCTGATCTTACCTGGAAGCTGAGTCTGAGTCACCTTTCCCTTCATGCATTATGTTTCTGTTAATTTTCCTTGTCCTCCACACTCTCCTCTAGCCCACTTATTGATGATTAAACCCTCTCATTCAACTCCTGATTATTTAAGGCACATGCAGAAAAAAAATTGGCTGACTCCACAACTGTGAAAATGCACAGGACTGGCTGACTCCACAACTGTGAAAATGCAGACGAAGGGCAGACATGCATAAGAATTGTGCCCAAACCAATTCCAATGCTTTTGGATCAAGTGCCAAGAATATCTGGAGTAAATCAAACATGTGGAAAAGCTGAAACTCAGAAGAAATGGTTTTTCTCTGATAGTGAGTTGTAGATGTAGCACAAGGAATCAGTAGCACAAAGGCTGACTGAATGATATCCAGAAGGCTTCATGCAAAGTCTATCAGCATAACCATCATTCAAGTTAAATCCCCAACAACAGATAATGAAGAGGAAGAAACTGAATTTTTTTATGTGAGTGTCCAGTGAGACATTGGTCACACACTTAAACAATGTACTGATAATAATAGGTGAATTGGATGCAAAAGCTGGAAATGAAGCATTGTCGGCAAATTTAGACTAGGATTATGAAATGAAGCAGGATTCCCTAATTCCCACAAGCACCAGCTGGCGGAATCTCTCCTTCTGTTTTCAGGAGAGAGCGTCAATCTGTCCACAGTACACGTGATTAACTTACTGATGTCCAAGCCTCCTAGGGTAATGAGCCTGGTCAGAGCCTTCATGCTCCACTGTTTGCAGAACAATATTTTTGACTCCAATATGCATCACCTTGCACTTGGCCACATTGAACCCCATTTGCCATGTTGACGCCCACTTGCCCATCCTTGACAGATCCCTTTGGAGTGCCTCACAATCCTCACTGGTTTTCAACACCCAGAACAACTTTGTATCATCCAAAAATTTAACCACTTCACTGCTTACTCCCAACTCCAAATCATTAATGAACAAGTTAAAAAGCAGTGGACCAAGTACTGATCCCTGCGGTACCCCACTACTTACCACCCTCCACTGAGAAAATTGCCCATTTATACTCACTCTCTGTTTTCTATTAATTAGCCAGTTTTTTATCCATTTATCCCATGATTTTTGAGCTTATAGGAGCCTTTGATGAGGAACTTTATCAAAAGCTTTCTGGAAGTTAAGGAGAGCGGTGGCAAAGGGGATTTATCCTCTGCTTAAACATCTGAGCTGAACAGGACTGCTGTCAGTTCGAGCTCCACACTTCGTGTGAGCTACCAAGTCTTGTCCCCAGCTCTCCGTCCACCCAGCAGTTTGAAAGCTTCGGCGAGTAGATAAAATGGGTACCGCTCCTTAGAGAGAGCGGGCACACTAAACCCCCCCCCCCCATGGGTGAGGTGTTAAGCTGACAATTGAAGGTCTGCACGTAACATCATAAGCCGAGAAAAGATCTACGCAGCCTGCAATGGGACATTCCAGCCATTCCGGCCAGACGGTGGCAGTGGTGCACTGCGACCAAGAAAAAAATGCTGACGACATCAAAAGTGACGCCGAGAGAGAGGAGAGCGAGCGAGAGAGAAGAGTAAGGCTGCCGGAACACCCCTGATGATCACTGCAGATCATAAACTCTTTGTCGACTGTGGAATGTGTGTAATTTAAATGATATATGTTGCCCTCCCTTACCCCCCTCATTGTTAGTCCCGTGTCAACACAAAGAGTAACTGTAAATCGCTCAGAGCCAGCAGCTCTGCAAGGATTGAGCGATCAATAAATTGAAAGATTTAAAGATTAAAGGTAAACAATATCTATTGGATCCCCCTTTGTTCACCTGTTGAGCAATGGAGCCTGGAGAGGGTGAGGTTTGAGGAGGGGTGGGACCTCAGACAAGTACAGTTCCATAGACTCCACCCTCCAAGTCAGCCATTCCCTCATGGGAACCATTGTTGCCAATCTCCAGGTGCGGGCTGGAGATCACTCAGAATTACAACTGCTCTCTAGGAGGGAGGGGGAGGAGATGGAAAGCTGAAGCCAGGGGGCAGATAATGGTAGATTGACAGTTGGCTGGGAGGGAGATCAGGTTGTCAACTCCAGGTTGGGAAATTCCTGGAGATTTGAGGGGTGGAGCCTGGAGAGGGTGAGGTTTGAGGAGGGGTGGGACCTCAGGTACAATGCCATAGACTCCACCCTCCAAACCAGCCATTCCCTCATGGGGAACCATTGTTGCCAGTCTCCAGGGGAGGGATGGAGATCACACAAAATTACAACTGCTCTTCACATGACAGAGATCAGTTCCCCTGGAGAAAATGGTGGACTTTGTGTCATTATACCCTGCTGTGGTCTCCACAGCAAACTAGCGCTGATTGCCCAAGGCCGGGGCACTCTCCCAGAGCCTCTTTCTAGAGCTCATTGTTTATTTCTACAATGGATCTTATTCCTAGTGAAGTAAATAAATGTCTGTCTACTCAAGGAAGGAGGGGGGGTTCTGTCACCCAGGGGGAAGACATCTGTGAAGATAACACTGAGAAAGCAGGGGATCATGGGGTCCTGGAGTTAATGGCTGGGGGGAGCCAATGCAGTGAATTGACTCAATGTTTTTGGAGGCAGGGGGTGGGTCTTTGGGGGGTATGCCCATTGGACATACTGCCAGCCAAGAATGCCAAATGATTTACATGGTTTCCATTGCAATACATTACTACTACATGGAAGTAATAACAGCGTAGAATGGATTTGGAATGGGCACTGGGCACTGATTGCTCTGGAACTGGAATGACAGAGCCCTGAGTGGAATGAACATTATTCCAGTCCCAGACTACCTCTGCTCCATTGAGGAGGGAACTGGGGGATTTGAAGGTGGTGCTGTATGCCCTCACGTCTGAGCCAACCCCAGTGGCCCCCTTTCCTGCTCCACTACTGGCAGGGGTGCTGTAGGACTGCCCTCAGCAATGTTGTTGCACTTCTGGGAAGTGCGTCCTCCGGTAAGCAAATGCATAGGGTAGAAACAACATCCCCCTTCCCCTTCTGCCCTTCAAGGACCCGGTGCTCTGTGTGAGCATTGAGGCAGTAGCAGATGCCTGTGGGGCGGGCAGCTCAAGCCCCTTCCCCACTATCAGGTGCCTGGATTTGCTAACAAGAATTGATCCCTTTAAGGGGGTGGGCTGTGAGCTGCTGACAATGAAGGGAACTCTTGTGGTGCACCCTTCTCCACCCCCTGCCTGAGTTGGACACTGGACTCCACCTCCTTGCCACATGGCCTCTGATTGGTTCATGTGGCCCTGTCCATCATAGTGCCATTGCCTCCACAACTGACTGCAGTGGCACAGTTGCTATGGTTATGACTAGAAAACACTGTGAATCCAACAACTTTGTCCCCTGGCCACTGCACAACTTATGGTTATAGGCAAGGCTTTTTCTCTGGGGGAATGTGCTGGAACAGAGTTCCAGAACCTCTTTGACAAAATTCTTTTTAAAATGATTAAAAGTTCATGAGCTTTCAGTATATAGATTGAAAACTCCATTTCCCTTCTGAGAGTTCTGGCACCTCTTTTTCAAATAAGAAGAGGAGGAAGAGAGGAGGAAGAGGCTCTGCCTATAGGGAATGGATTAATATTGCCATGGTTAGGCAATGACCAGCCGCTGTCTTACAGGTGTGGCACAGGATAGCTCTGTAATTCACTTAACTCCCACATAGAACTATTTGGGCTGCTTCACTTTTGTTATGTTAGGAATTGCTTTAGATGAAGTAGTATTTGGACTTCTTCAAGCTTCTTCACTATTATCATGTGGGTAAAAGACTTGTTGAAGCCCCATCTGAATTTTAAATTTATTGTAATTAATTTTATTTTAATATGGGGGGTTCCTTATGGATGTCTATATGGTCTATTATCAGTGGGGGAAAGAGAAAAAGAGAGATAGTATGAGCCTGCTTCTGATTTTTTTTTTTAAAAAAATAGCATTTTATTCTGTAAAAGTGTCAACACATTCTTTCCATCTTATTTTATCCTGCATGGACAAATGGAGATTCTATTAACCTTTCCTCATACCTTTAAGAATTTTATCAGATTTATAGCATTCCCATGATCCAATCCAGTTGGTTAACAACCTTGCTGGGGTGTAATGATTGGAATAGAACACTGTGTATGACTTCTTAAGTGTTCCGTATACATACTTGAGCAAGTAGCATTATGTGACTACTGCACAATAAACTTCAAAGTACCACTTTGAACTAGAATGACTACCAAAAAAATCCACATTGTTTTTTTTTAATTTAGAATTATACTTTCCACATGTTCATATGGTCCTGATAACTCCGGATTTTTGAAAAATGTTGTGTTTCCAGTGCATATAATTTGTACCATATCCATTAAACCATGGCTAGAGCAAGAACACAAAATAGAACTTCTGTCATTCTTCCTTTTTAAAAAAAATTCCCTGCTTTATTAAACTTAGTTTATCTGTTCCATGGTAAGAAAATGCAGTCCTTGAAGCAACATCAATCATCCAAACAGTTTTATAAACAAATATAATATCTGCATCTGAATTTCAGTTTCTGTCAATTGCCAGTTTGCATAATTCATTTGAATGTTTCCTCTTTGAAGAGTAATGATTCAATGCACCAACACAGAATGCTATTTTCTTGCTATCAAGAGCAGACAGAATATGTGAAATTGTATTTGATTATGAATATTTTCAGTGCTTGCTAACCATGTTGTTAGTGTCATGATATTTGCTGTAAAGGGTATATGTGAGTTGTTGTTGTTCAGTCGCACAGTCGAGTCCGACTCTTCGCGACCCCATGGACCAGATCACGCCAGGCCTTCCGGTCTTCCGCCGTCCTCTGAAGTTTGCTCAATTTCATGTTCGTTGCATCTATGACACTCTCTAACCATCTCATCCTTTGCCGTCCCCGTCTTCTTTGACCTTCAATCTTTCCCAGCATCAGGGTCTTCTCCAGTGAGTGCTCCCTTCTCATTTGGTGGCCAAAGTATTTGAGCTTCAGTTTCAGTATCTGGCCTTCCAGGGAACAGTCAATTTTCCATAGACATGTTTTGGAAACATACTTTTCATAACGTGTGCTTATATATATATATAAGCACACGTTATGAAAAGTATGTTTTAAATAAGTATATATGCTTATTTAAAGATAATGATCTACAAAGCAACTAAGGTGAAGGACAGATATAAAACTAGATCCTGTAATCCAATTCCAATCAAAACCCAAGGATTGATGATGATAATTATAATTATGATGATTACAATTATGAAAGTTCAAGGGGGCATTCCAAAAAACAAAAATGATAAAATCCGTCTCTAGTGGTCACCTGTTTTAACACTGCGCGTATAGAGAACAGGTCTTGAGATAAAATATATGAATTGGGTAGCCTTTGCTGACCAGCTGCAAGACAGGGAAGTTTTGTGAGCACCCTAAATGATCAAAACTCCATTTTACTAGAATTCTGCCAAGTACCAATGGAAAGAACAATTGACCCTTAGCTGTAATTAGTAGGTTACTTCATGGTTACCACCCCCAAGCAGCATACACATTTCCTAAATAAATAAATTCATTATAGATCCAGTTACAGTACATAGAATCAGTAAACTAGCCAGAATATATTTTTAGAAGTACTGCTGAAGAATAATGCACCCTTATTATCAACACTGCCCTAGTCTTGTTCTTCTAGAAACAGAAAAGTGTTTGTTCACTTCTTGCTTTTTCATTTCTGCTTTACATTATTCTTCTGTATTAATTGCTGTAGGTGGTTAAAGCAGACCATTCACTTTACTAAAACAAAGAAAATAACTTCATCATTGATTTCAATCTACTTTTGAACTCAGAGCAAAAACAAGAACTCTGGTAAGTTGTTATAAGATTCTCTCTTAAAGAATGCCTGAGCTTTCGTCTGAATGAAGTATCCATCAAAGAACCATTGTGTGATGCCCTAAATTCCCTGCAGGAAGGGCGGGATATAAATTTGATGAATTAATTAATAAATTAAGTGACATTTTGCTATAATTGAAATATTGTTAAATATATGTGAACCAATAGTGCAGCAGTTCAGTCTTCTAAAAGACTATATGATTTTTCACTATCAGATTCTGAAATGTTGCAGTATGATTTTGTTTATTTTAATCTCATTCACTTCAAAGTATTGCTCCAGTCTCTTTACATTTGTCAGCTAAACCAGTGTTCAAAGCATTGCCAGATACTTCAGATTTCCCAGTGCAATCTGCCATTGAACTTTACTTCAAATTATTGTGGTTTTCTGCCACTCATAGCAGTGTTGATCCCTCAGCCTACTGTATTCAGTAAATCTCACTTTCTGGGAGCTACAGAAAGAAAAACATATCTGAAAGCATAGTTTAGAGCATATTCTTCAACATGCCCCAGGAAAACACAGTATATATTACAGAGCAGCCTATCTAACATAGGGAACTGTAACTATTCCTACAGGGTGGGGTGTCATGCAACATTCTCCACAGCATATCTGACTACAGATGTCCATATACCATGTACATTTCAAGATGAAATTGGTAAAATACATATATATCCCACTTTTAATAAGGTTCAAAATGGCTTACAATTAGTTAAAGATTAAAACATTGCCTGTTTCTCCTTTAAAGTTCATGGTGTTCCAATACTTTCCCAGTTATAAAGTTTCTGTGTGTTTTAAGGGGAAAGAGAGATAATAGTCAGCATATCCTTCACAGCAGATATGTTACACGTGTGTGATATTTTATGCTCTAGTCTTTATCCCTAAGTACAAAAATATTTTAGGGAAAATGGACCTGTCAGTTAATTCATATAAAGAAGCCTGAATTTTTGCCAGGGATGGACTACAAAATGATAAAATCCAAATAAATATGAAGACTTAAAATGTATTATCCTCAAAATTAAGTTTTCATTAAATTGTAAAGGTAGAAGTCTAGACTAAATATAAGAAAAGTTTTGGCAGAGCATTGCCTCTTCAAATCTTCAGTTAAGTAATGATGTAAGTAACAAAGTTGATATGTTTTTATTTCCCCTCATTTATTAAAAAAAGAAAATAAATGTATTTATCATTTTAAAAAAATCAGTGGGACAGAAATATTTAAATCTCAGATTGTGAAGTGACAGGATCATGATATCCCTTAGTGCTTGATAAGCTATGGGTGCATTCAGACGGGCAGCTAATCCCACCATTGGCTCTGCTCAAATTTGATCCCAATCTTTTTTATCCGGTGTTGCATGACCAGACAGCTCCCCCTGTGAATCGTCTTACCATGCGCTGACTCCACTGTGGATTGTCTAGACAGCATCCCACCAAAGGAGCCACGTGGTCGGGGTTTTTTTTTTTAAAAAAAATCCATTGCGCATGCACATATGTGCTTCACTGTGTGCTTGGTTTTCCATGCATGTGCGGAATTGCGTGGTTAAAGCACTACCTGAGGAGGACATAGCCAAAATCCTTACGCCTCCCCATCTCTCCCCATGGAGCAACCAACAAGACAGTCCAAGCATACCCAACTTATTCTTTCATTTTCTGTTCTGATGCAGATGGCCAGGGCTGGATGAAACAAGTCCCAACCAGCCTCCCTGCCCTGGAGGTTTGGGTCAGTGGAGGGACTACTTTGCTTGGGGCAAGACCTACGTTGTCCTCCCTCAAGGTCCAATTTCAATTAATGAGGTTCACTAATTTAACAGGCCATTGATTAACATGAAATTGTCCTGAACACTTGAGTGGAGCTCTGCGGCTATCACACGTTTATGTGTTTATGCGCATATCACTTGGAGATTTTTTTTTTAAATGACGGCCGTTTGGGATGGTCTGTTTCCATGCTGGAATGATCAGATGGAGGAAAGTCTGTCATTGGCCCATCAGGAAGCTTTAGCACCAGACTTCCACCAGTATCTTTTAAGTATGGCTCCCTGATGGGGCTAAACAGGCTGATCATAGAAACGGCACCTTTCCCAGATGTCACTGTCTGCATTCCCTTAAATCTGCCAGGCATTCCAGGAGCTCGGTCTGTGTTAGGTGGAATATCCATATTTCCCCCCTAGCTCAATTCATCCTTTGCCTTGATGGTATTTGTGATGGACAGCCTTTAAAACAAGTTTCAAAATGCTGCACTTTCAGAGTACTGGGAGTCCTTGATGGTATTTGTGATGGACAGCCTTTAAAACAAGTTTCAAAATGCTGCACTATCACAGTACTGGGAGGTGAAGAGTTAAATCTCCTCAAGAATGGAGAGCTTTCCATGACAGGCTACTCCAAGCACTCTGATTGGCCAGCTCCAGCTAAGGGCAGAAATTTTTAATTAGGTGGGTGCTGAGGGGGAATGTGCATTGCCCCCCCCCCAGTCAGATGAAGAGATGGACACAAAAATTGGATTTAACAAGGGCCACTTGATTAACTACTAAATTATTATTATTTAGTAATGACTATTACTATCT
>NW_015176096.1:98634-104365 GCF_001447785.1 Gekko japonicus | reverse complement strand
CCATTTAGCGGTATGCTGGTAGCAGTCCTGAGCATGCTCACTTGAGTTGACGGCTTGCCTCTGGCCACTTGGCTCTGCCACATTTGACGTTTTCCCTTAGCAGAAGAGGCTTGGAACAAGCCAACCTCACCGAGATAGACAGCACTTCCAGCAAAAGTTGTTTCGAATCAGGGCACAACTTTCATTATTTTAACAGACTCGCTGGGCCGAAGGCAGTGTTTAGCCTTTGCCTCACACATTTTTGTCTTAGCTCAGGAAGGAATGGCTCCAGAGCAAATTAATTTATGCAGTAGCCAAATTGCTCGCTCACAACTTTCATGCCAGTAGCTCACAAAGTAGAAATTTTGCTCACAAGACTCCACAGCTTAGAGGGAGCAATTAATTGCAGGGGACGCACTATGGTTTTTCCTTAAATGATTGACCGTCCCCCCGCAACGTGCCCTGTGCAATGACATCATCTCCAGGTGACGTCATTGTTCCACGCGCATTGCTGTGAACTGGATGCTATGGGGGCGGGGACTGGCCGAATCCGTGCCACTGGCTGAATCCGTGCTGGCAGACCTGGGCCCCCGAAAGCGGGCTACCCCCTGCCCCCGTTGTGGGAATGGCAGCCCTAGATCTCTCTAAGAAAATATAAAGACAGTTGGGGTATTTTTGCATTTTTGTGTGTGTGTGCATGCGTGTGCCTGTGCCTGGGAGTCATGGCAACCTCTGGTGACTCCTACTGGGGCACGGAGGACATTCAGAGAAGTGGCTTGATAGCCTGCCTCTGCCTCCCGGCCCTGATATTCTTGGGACGTGTCCTATCCAAAGACTTGCCAGGGTCGGCCCTGCTTCGCTTCCAAGATGTGACAAGATTGGGCTTGCCTGGGCTATCCTGGTCAGGGCGATATAAAGATAATTTTGGGTGACTTCAGACAAACAGTGGTGGTTTTCTGTCAACATAAGGAATTTCCACCGGTGAGGAAGGTGGGGTGCAGCAAGTTTTGTTGATCCCCTCCCCCATAAATGCTAGGGTTGTCACCATTTCACTGGGGAATTCCTGAAGATTTTGGGACGGAGTCTGGGGAAAGGTAGAGTTTGGGATGGGGAAGGAGCTCAAAATGGACGTGGTGCCGTAGATTCCACCCTGCAAAGCAGCCGTCTTCGACTGGGGAACTGGTCTTTGTAGGCTGGAGATCAGTTGTAACTCCAGGAAATCTCCAGGCCCCACCTGGAGGCTGGCAACCTTGCCTGCTGCAGGTCTCCCCACACATGGTGTCCAGCATTGTTCCTGGGACCTCCATGAGCAATGGGGTGAAGCACAGGGGATGCATAGTGGGCTGCAGTTGGAGAGGAAGGTGATAAGTTTGTTCTTCAAAGTTTACTCAGAGCTGGTTAGAGATAACCTGTAGATTGTTGGAGGGCACCAGAGCTGCTGTGGCTCAGTGGTAGAGCATCTGCTTGGCATGCAAAAGGTCCCAGGTTCAATCCCCAGCGCCTCCTGCCTGAGACCCTGGAGAGCTGCTATCAGTCTGAGTAGGCAATACTGACCTTGATGGACTCCAGTGGTCTGATTCAGTATAAGGCGGTTTCATGTGTTCCCGGTTTTGATGGGTACTTGCTCAGATTGTGAAGCCTGAGGATGTGGATGAGAATAACCAGCCTGTGTTTCCTGGTTGCTAAGAGCATCGGGAAAGGCTGGCCAATTGGACCCGTTAATGGAGGGCGTGTCCCCATGGTACTCAGAGGCTTATGGGTACAGCCTCTATTGAAAAATCATTCCTTGATACCTCTGATTTTAGGTCAGTCTCCAATATTCTGTTGTTGGGTGTGCACAAGATAATCAGGTACTGGTGTTTTCAGAACTTGAATATATCTTGGACGGAATGAACTATCTATACCTTTTCCACCTGGCTTCCAAACTGGTTTTGGTATGAAAAACTACCTTGGTTGTCTTAGTTAACGAGCAGGTCTTAATTCTCATGAATGTTTTTAATTTTCTGATTTATTTTTTTTGCTGTTTCTTGATTTTTTAAAATCGTTTTGTTAGCTGCCTCGGGTCCCATTTGTTTGGAAGAGAGGCAGGCTAATAAATTGTCGATTAAGACATGTTATGCTGAAGCCGTAATTAACTGACATGCTTTTCATGTTGAGTTTGGTGTGTTTGACTGGTCTTGTGCATGCTTTGATATGGCTCCAGATTGCAACGTCTTAGTTCCCGGGAAGGAAAAAAAAAAACTGAATCAGGACATGTTGTATCAGGGGTCAGACATGTCCTGAAATATTCATGCAGTTGATCCAATAGGCCAAAATCTGCCAGGCGGTTAAGTTGCATTGGCTTCGTAGTCAGGAAATACATGTGCGAAAAGCTCCAGGTCTGCTGGATCTTTGCTTCTGAAGGCGCTTCCATTCATGCAGATACTTTCCAGGAATTCTGCTTCAGCATTACTTTCCTCCTTGCTCTCCTTTGCTCTGTTCCGTGTTGTAGACTTTGACTAGCTCTAGTCCCTTGTTGGGAGCCCTCTAAACAGGGTTGTGCCCAGTTGTTCAGCAAGGCGTTCGGGCTTGCGGTTGTGTGTGTGTGTAATGAAACTGAAGCTCAAATCCTTTGGCCACCCAATGAGAAGGGAGCACTCACTGGAGAAGACCCTGCTGCTGGGAAAGATTGAAGGTCAAAGAAGACGGGGACGGCAAAGGATGAGATGGTTAGACAGTGTCATAGATGCAACGAACATGACATTGAGCCAACTTCAGAGGACGGCGGAAGACAAGAAGGCCTGGCGTGATCTGGTCCATGGGGTCGCGAAGAATCGGACTCGACTGTGCGACTGAACAACAACAAGTGTGTGTTAAATGCCGTCAAGTTGCCTCCGACTTATGGCAGCCCCATGAATTAATGTCCTCCGAAACATCCTATCGTTAACAGTCTTGCTTGGATCTTGCAAATCAAGGGCCGTGGCTGCCTTTATCCATCTCAGGTTGGGTCTTCCTCTTTTCCTGCCGCCTTCAACTTTTCCTAGCATTATTGCCTTTCCCAGTGACTCTTGTCTTCTCATCATGTGACCAAAGTATCATAGCTGCGGTTTAGTTGTTCTGGCTTCTAGGGAGAATTCAGGCTTGGGGAGAACAGTCAGTTGGCTCAATTTTCTCTAAGAAGCAAATGGCCTGGCGAACAGGCCACCTTTACGGAAGCTACCGAAGGCGCCATGTTAAGCATGAGATGGCTTCTCCTAGGTTGTTGGCTGTTCTTCTGCAGCATCTCTCCGTGGCTCTGAGATCTTCCTCCACACCTCGAAGACCCAGAGTTCCGGGATTAATCATTCCATCGCTCTATCCTTTGTTATGATGCATCCAAACCGGATGCACTTGAGCGATCGCCCCTCCCCTGAACAGTGTGTGGGGTCTCCTCATCAAAAGCGGGCTTGAATTCGCTGCAGTTCCAATAAGAGGGCGAAGGAGATACCTCGACTTGTGAAACAGCAAGCTCCCTTCCAGGATATGTTGGCTCCGTGCTGCCACCCGTAAGGCTTTTCCCAGCTCGAGGAGACCCTGGGAGCAGCTGAGATGCTCTTTGTGTTTTCGCAGCAGCAAGGGTCCCAGTAGTTTAATGTTGAGAAGCGCTTTCGATGGTCAGCGTGAACTTGCTCTGCGTCCCCTAAGCTCCTTCGGGCTTTGTAGCCCTTTCCCTTCAACAGCCTTTCGGTCGGTCTTTCATAAGTCTTGAGAGAGAACGTGTGTGCATGCGTAGCTCTGTTAGCTGAGGGCAGGTTTATAGAAACCCAGATTGGTCTTAAGCAGGGCTATTTTGGGGCAGGAACACACAGGAACGGAGTTCCGGCTGGCTCCCAAGTTGGCCACACCCAGCAGGAACTCATTAGCATAATAGGCCACACCCAACAGCAGGAACTCATTAGGATTGGCTACATTAGGGGTGTGTGGCCTAACATGCAAAGGAGTCCCTGCTACAAAAAAAGGCCCTGGGTTTTGACAACAAACAAGGTTAACAGAATAACAAGCAAAAGGTGGGTGTGGCTGGATGACCACACTTCTGGTAACATGGGGGTGCGGCCTAATGTGCTAATGAGCTGTGCTGTCAGGGGTGTGGCCCAATATGCTAATGAGTTCCTGCTATTGGGTGTGGCCTATTATGCTAATGAGTTCCTGCTGGGCTTTTTCTACAAAAAGAGCATGCAGCAAACTCATGCGGTGGCAATAAACAGGCTGCCCGATCTGCTTACAGCCACAGTTCTCAACCTTTTGGGATGGTGACCTGCAAGTCCAAATTTACTTGCTATGGTGACCCATGCAGGGCTGGCCGAAGGTTTTTTGGCACCCGAGGCAAACTATGACCTCGGCACCCATCTAGTTCAGCATTCTGTTTTCTACAGTGGCGAACTAGATGTTTTTGAGAAACTAATGAACATCTCACAAGGGGCACAGCTGCCCCCCACTATGAACCCCAAGCAAGTGGCATTCCAGCATAGGTAACCTTTGCATAAAGAGGTTACATTCCAGCCTTTGAGTACCCCCTCCTCCGTTATTTGCGTTAATCCCCCCTCCCTGATTGTCACTCACTGTGATGAACATCAGGACATGTTTTACTTGATTGACATGTATTATTCTTATAATTTTATTTATTTATTTGATTTATTAATTGCCCTATCCCAGCTTACACCGGGGCGCTGGGTGACATACAAGGGGCAGAATGCCATAACACAAAATACAAAGTTTTAAACTGTCCATATACAGTTGATAAGAAGTGTTCCCTCTAAGCTGAGTTAGTGTGTGCTAGCTCACAGTTTTCTAGCCTCTGGCTCACACATTTTTGTCTCAGCTCAGGAAGGATGGCTCCAGAGTACACTGATTTATGCAGTAGCCAAATCACTCGCTCACCACTTTAATGCCAGTAGCTCACAAAGTAGAATTTTTGTTCACAAGACTCCACAGCAAAACCAGAGTAAAAGGATCCAAGGTGGCGACTTACACATTTCTGGACTGCCCAGCCATTTGGTGGGAAGGGGGAGAGGGAACTAAAGATTATACATGGGAAAGAGCAGGTAGAGAAAGAGGTACTTTTCTCCCTTTCTCACAATTCAAGAACTCGTGGGCACTCCATGAAACTGCTGAGTGAAACATCTCTGGCTGACAGGCCTTGTGGAATCGCACTGGGTCCTGCTGGTCCCTGGTGTATTTCCGCAAAAAGAAGAAAAGAAACTGTGAGGTAACTGCGCTAGATCAGTGGCGAACCAGATGTTTTTGAGAAACTAATGAACATTTCACAAGGGGCACAGCTGCCCCCTACTATGAACCCCAAACAAGTGGCATTCCAGCATACGTAGCCTTTGCATAAAGAGGTTACATTTCAGCCTTTGACTACCCCCTCCTCCGTTATCCTCCGTTATTCGCGTTAATCCCCCCTCCCTGATTGTTACTCACTGTGATGAACATCAGGACATGTTTTACTTGATTGACATGTATTATTCTTATAATTTTATTTATTTATTTGATTTATTAATTGCCCTATCCCAGCTTACACCGGGGCGCTGGGTGACATACAAGGGGCAGAATGCCATAACACAAAATACAAAGTTTTAAACTGTCCATATACAGTTGATAAGAAGTGTTCCCTCTAAGCTGAGTTAGTGTGTGCTAGCTCACAGTTTTCTAGCCTCGGGCTCACACATTTTTGTCTCAGCTCAGGAAGGATGGCTCCAGAGTACACTGATTTATGCAGTCGCCAAATAACTCG
>NW_015176096.1:86522-98359 GCF_001447785.1 Gekko japonicus | reverse complement strand
AGGACGTCCTTCTTCACCCAAAGAGTGATTAACACTTGGAATTCACTGCCACAGGAAGTGGTGGGTGCTACAAGCATGGATGGCTTCAAAAGGGAATTAGATAAGCATATGGAGCAGAGGTCCATCAGTGGCTATTAGCCACAAGGTATAGCTAGGGGCTCTGGGGCAAGTGATGCTCTGTCTTCTTGGTGCTTGGGGGGGGTCAACAGTGGGAGGGCTTCTAATGTCCTGGCCCCACTGCTGGACCTCCTGATGGCACTGGTATTTCTGGCCACTGTGTGACACAGTGTTGGACTGGATGGGCCTTTGGCCTGATCCAACATTGGCATCTCTTATGTTCTTATATGTTCTTATGAACTTAAAACGAACTATACAGGGGGGCGGGGGAGAGGGGAAGGGTGCCAGCCATTGCAACCAACCGTTGCTGCTCTCAGCCAAAAGCCTGGCGGAACATCTCTGCCTTACAGGCCTTGTGGAATCGCACTGGGTCCTGCTGGGCCCTGATTTCGGCAGAGAGTTCCACTGGGTCAGGGCCAGAGATCACCAGCAAGTTGTTATTAGCGGAGCATAAGGATCTCCGAGGGATATAGCGGAGGAGGCAGTTACGAAGAAGTGAAGAAAAAATGGAAGCGTCTGTTTTCAGGGTCAGGTCTCTGTTCCCAAGATATGGGAAGGGCAAGAGCTGCCATTAGGCAAGGCTGGCCCATGACCCATTTGCAGAGGCTTCGTGACCCACTTTTGGGTCCCGACCCACAGGCTGAGAAACCCTGGCCTACGGCACTGGCCAGGGGCATGGCCCATTTTGCCACGCATCCAAGCGTAATGCCACTCATTTATCGCCTTTCCATCTGAATGTTGGGAGCTGCGGTGGCTCGGAGGCTAAGACGCTAAGCTGCAGACCGGAAGGTCTGTAGTTTGGCAGTTCGAGACCCGAGTGCCACGTGGCGGAGTGAGCTCCCGTCTCTGGACCCAGCTCCTGCCAACCGAGCAGTTTGAAAGCAAGAAATTGCAAGTAGATAAATACGTACCACTTTGGTGGGAAGGTAGCAGCGTTCCGTGCGTTTAGTCATGCCGGCCACGTGACCACCGAGAAGTCTTCGGACAGCGCTGGCTCTTCGGCTTGGAAATGGAGATGAGCACTGCCCCCTAGAGTCAGATTCGACTTGCTTTCGAGCAAGGGAGAACTTTACCTTTTTATCTGAATGTTAATCTCAAGGCAGGGCTTTGCGGGGCTTTCCAGGTGGGCATTCCCATAGGTCTGAATTAGTCACGTGCTCCATGCTGATTCTGGGTTGTAAAGCTTCAAGGGAGAGGGAAAGAAGTTTTTTTCTTTGTCCTTTAGAATGTAGTCCTTTCCGGAGGATCCACAATGTTCAGGGATTTTGGACGCCGGCTGCAGAGAGACTTGAAAAGAGTGGTGGACGCGCGACTGAAGGCCAGCGAGGAGCTCAGTGGCAGTCGGATAAAGGTAAACAGGAGTTTTACTGCCCATTAAGAAACTGCCAATGAGCCAGGGGAGCCCACCTGTCACTGTTAATGAGGCATAGACCAAGAGACACTTTTACCGGAGGGGTGAGGGCCCTGGCTCAAGCCACTGTCTGGTGCTGTGCTGCTGCGGCCGAGGCAAGATAGTTTCTGTGGCTTCCACAAGTGCCCAAAGGAGCCAGGAGATGAGCTTTGCATCCTGCTGTCTGATTGGAGAGGATTTCAGCTTTCAGGGCATCTGTGGAGCAGACTTTGAGGTGTTTGCCATAGCGGCACCCTCGGCCAGAGAGAGGGAGAGAGAGAGAGAGAGAGAGAGAATGCAACGTGGCTTG
This sequence comes from Gekko japonicus, assembly GCF_001447785.1. Taxonomy (NCBI): domain Eukaryota; kingdom Metazoa; phylum Chordata; class Lepidosauria; order Squamata; family Gekkonidae; genus Gekko; species Gekko japonicus. The sequence continues at coordinate 96,542 of NW_015176096.1, read as the reverse complement.
CTTCTTGAGCAACTTGCATCATTGCAGTTAAAAATACCAGGCAAGCAAGGTGGAAAACCCAAGTGGGGTGGAGAGCAGAGACCTCTCTTCCTCCCCCCCGGTAGATTCCTCTGGAGTCCTGGGTGGAGATGCTCCACGAAGGGCCACTGGAAGCAGATTCTAGCAGCAGGAAAGGGGTCATTGCGGGGAGGGGGAGGGCTCCTTCCCCCGGAGATGACGCAGAAGCAGCTTGAAGCTCTGGGGCCTTGCGGCAGAGTATGGGGCTCGGAGCGAGAGGGCACTGTAACTGGGCACTGGGACACAGCCATCTATGCTGGGCAGGCGAGGCGTTGACTAGCAGAAACGCTGGCACCTTTGCACGGCTGGATGGTGAGTCTTCCTCCCCCCCATCCCCCCCGCAGCCTCTTGAGATGTGGGGTTGAGCCTGTAAACCTTTTCTGGACCAGAGAAGCTGCGCTTGAGATGGCTCGTTGGTCTGCTGGTCTCTTGTGCTGTGCTTGACGATGTACTGACCCAGCAGTTGTGTTTGCTTTGCAGCCCAAGCCTGTGGAAGTGCAAGTGATCAGTCACCACATGCAGCGCTATGCGGTCTGGTTCGGAGGATCCATGCTCGCCTCGACAGTACGTGTCCCGTGATGTCTCTCCGTTGTAGAACAGGGGTACCGGAAGAGATCCAGAGAGCCTCCTGCTCCAGTCTCTTGGGCACAGTAAAGATGATCCTTTTTCCCCCTCAGACTTTCTTAGCAGATCGGCTACGGCCCTGCGTTCTTTCCCTTGCTGGGCATCCTCTGATCTTACATTAATAGTCAGACTCCGTGCTGCCTTTAATTTGTCCTCTGAAGCAATGCATGCATATTTCCCCCCTCGTCCTAGCAAAACTTGAATTAAGATCTGGAGAGACATGATTTGATCTGCTTTGAACTAGAGCAGGGGCGTACCACCCCTGGCACCCGTGCCAAACAACGGCATGCTGGATGCGTCTCGCTTGGCATGCAAGGCCAGCTCTCCCTCTGAGGGAGGGGCCAAGCCCTTGAGGTGGCAGTAGTGCCACTGGGGCTGAGCTAGCTTCCGTGTGTCTGGCCAGGGACACCTTTTCCGTCCCCACCCCACCCTTCTTTTTTGGGGGGCCACCGTACCAGAGCTGCGGTGGCTCAAATGGTTAAGACGCTGAACTGCAGGCTGTGGAAGGTCGGTAGTTAAGCAGTTCGAGACCCGGGTGCAGCATGACGGAGTGAGTTCCCGTCTCTGGTCCCAGCTCCTGCCAACCTAGCAGTTCGAAAGCAAGAAGAAATTGCAAGTAGATAAATAGGTACCACTTCGGTGGGAAGGTAACAGTGTTCCGTGTGCCTTGGTGTTTAGTCACGCCGTCCACATGACCTCGGAAACGTCTTCGGACAGCGCTGGCTCTTCGGCTTGGAAACGGAGATGAGCACTGCAACCCTAGAGTCAGATTCGACTGGCTTTCGAGCAAGGGAACCTTTACCTTTACCAGCATCCTTACAGGCAGGTGTTTTGTTTTTTCGGCACTTGAACCAAGAAGGTTGCCTGTACCTGAGCTAGAATGTAGGGGAGGGGTCGTGGCTCCGTGGGTGAGCATCTGCTTGGCATGCAGAAGGTCCCCAGCTCAAGCCCCGGCATCTTCATGCAAAAAGGATCAGGTTGTCAGTGATATGAAAGGACTCAGCCTGAGACCCTGGAAGCTGCGCTCAGTTTGACCATACAGACCCGGATGGACCAAGTGTCTGATTCAGGATAAGGCAGCGTCGTCATGTGCCCATGTTTGGAAATCAGTACCATTTATACATTTTAAAACCAATTAAAACTCATATGTACAATTCTAGAAGGACCTTTGGCGCAGCTTTAAAGCCAAGCAGAGAAACGTAGCCACCTTCTCTGTGATGTCCGGACTGAGATCTCTTAAAAGTCCATTCACCTTAAGTGCATCAGAGCAAGCACCCATGCTGGTTAAAAGAGAGTGTAAGTAAGTGGATCCTTAGGTCCATATACAAATTGCAGTGCAGGAGAACATGAGTGACCGATTCCACACATTTCGATCTGCAAGGGCAGTATCTGGCCAGATGAGAAACCTTGTTAAATCTGCCAAATAAAATGGCGGGCGGCGTAGCATTACACCTGGCCAGGGTGAACGCTCTACGTTCTTCAGGGACCTGCGGAGAGGATAGAGACGAGGCCATCAGCCCTGTTGTAAGGGGAATCTCAAAATTCAAGGGGGAGCAGGTTTCATTGCCTAAACTATATAAAGTTTGGCGCTCCGAGTCTAACAACCTGTTTTTAATCTGTCGGAATGCAACGGCAAAAGGCAACATGGACAGGGATTCCAAAGAGAGACCCAATACTTTGATTTTCCCTTTGATATATGCTGGCCAGTTTGAGAGTTTGAGCTCGGGGAGCATGTGATGTATAGGGCTCCCGTGTTCAAATGTTTGGAAATCACTGATGGCCTGAGCCCTGAAGTCCTCAAGAACCCAATTTTGCCCTGACCTGGGTAGCCCAAGGCAAACCCAGTCTCAGAAGCTCAGCAGGGTCGTCTCTGGCAAGTACTTGGATGGGAGACCGCCAAGGAATTCCAGAGCTGGGATACAGAGGCAGGTTATCAAGCAAACCTCTCTGAATATCCTCCATGCCCCCAGTAGGGGTCAGTCACCAAAGGGCACCATGACTTCTAGATGCACACCAGTGCTCCCTCTAAGCTGTGGAGTCCAGTGAGCAAAAATTCTACTTTGTGAGCTACTGGCCTTAAAGTGGTGAGCGAGCGATTGGGCTGCTGCATAAATTAGGTTGCTCTGGAGCCATCCTGCCTGAGCGCAGACAAACAATGTGTGAGCTAGCTCACTGTGAGCTAGCTCACACTAACTCAGCTCAGAGGGAACACTGGTGCACACACACATGCTCACATGCGCATGCGCACACCCACAAATACAAAAAAAGAGCCACTTCTCTGGAGTGGTGGCTTAAGGTTGCCTTCAGATGTTACAAAGAGGAAGAGAAGAAAAAGAGATTGGATTTATACTTCACTCAGAGTGGCTTACAATCTCCTTCCCTTCCTCTCCCCAAAACAGACCCCCTCTGAGGTAGATGAGGCTGAGAGAGCTCTGAGAGAACTGCTTTTGAGAGAACAGCTTTGAGAGAGCTTGTGACTGGCCCAAGGTCACCCAGCTGGCTGCATGTGGAGGAGTAGGGAATCAAACCCAGTTCTCCCAGATTAGCGTCCACTGCTCTTAACGACTACACCAGACTGGCTGTCCAGTTGAATAAACAGATGCTTAGTCCCCAACAAGGACAACAAAGACAAACCCAGCTTGTGTTGCTGTCCTTGTGGAATCCCTTCACCCCTAATTAATTAATTATCATATGGCAGTGCGTGTGGCACAGCCAGGAGATCCGAAGATTGTCTGGCAGCTTGAAACTCTAGCTCTTTTTGTGACAAGCTAGATTTATTTTTTGAGAGAACTGTGACTCACCCAGATGGCTTCAAGCGGAGGAGTGGGGAGTCGAACCTGGTTCTCCGTATTAGAGTCCACCACTCTTAACCACTACACCAAACTGGCTCCCTTCACGCCTAATGCAAGGAGTGTGATTGAAAAAAAAGAGTTAAGAGTAACAGACTCTGGGTTTGATTCCTCACACCCTCCACATGAAGCCAGCTGGGTGGCCTTGGGTCAGTCACGGTTCTCTCTCAGAGCTCTTTCAGCCCCACCTGCCTCACGAGGTTCCTGTTATGGGGAGAGGAAGGGAAGGAGATTGTAAGCTAGTCTGAGACTCCTTAGGATAGAGAAAAGCAGAGTATAAAGCCTGCTTCTTCTACCTCTTTCCTTGTAGTATCTGTGATGTGGGTCGTTTCGGAGAGTAGCTGTGTTGGTCTGCAGTAAAAGAGCTAGACTGAAGTAAAGTAGCACCTTAGAGACCACAAGATTTTCAGAGTATGAGCTTTTGGGAGTCAAAGCTTTCTCTGCTATCTGACGAAGAGAGTGTTGACTCTTGAAAGCTCCTACCCCCCAAAGGTTTTTTGGTCTCCAAAGTGGCACTGTACTGTGATGTTGACGTTGCCCCTTGCCGGCTCCAGCCGCAGATGGTGTTTGCCTTGGTTTTGTAAAAGGTTTTCATCCGAGCTTCTTTGTCTTTATGTTCCCCCCCCCCTTTACCCTCCTCAGCCAGAGTTCTTCCAAGTATGTCACACCAAGAAAGATTACGAAGAATATGGCCCTAGCATTTGCCGTCATAATCCTGTCTTTGGAATCATGTCCTAGCACCCGTTTGGCGCGGAAGCGTCTGCTCTGGTGTCTCTTGCGTCTGACGGAGCTCCTATGACTGTGGGAGAAGAGGAAAGCGCCGGGTTTGAAATGCCGGGCCGTCGTGTGTATGTCCACTTGCCTCGGCGGGGAGAACTTCAGTCCCAGGGTGCGCGCATCGGAATCACGCCTTGCAATGCAGCCGATAACCCAGAACCACTCTGGCGAAAAGCCGCCTACGTGCCAACTCTGTGACCCTCTCCTTTCCTCAGTGGTAGCTTCTAGCCAACGGGCAGCCCTTCCGTCTTGGGAGACTGTAGAAACACAGGAGTTGCGGGGAGAAACTGAGGCCAGGAATACAAGCCGAACCTGAGCTCGCTGTCATGTTGTTTCTGGAACCGGGAAGGGATACGTGGTAATTTTTCTCCTCGGGTTTCAGCCCTGCAGCCGGATCAGCAAGGGTGAAACCCTGGGCTAGTAAATGGTCACCTTTGGCTTCGTGGAGCCTCCTGGTCTTTCCGGGACATATTAGATTGTAAACTTGTGGGGGCCTTAGTGAGTAGGAAAATATAACGCTCTAACCATGCAATACAAATGTTTTATTTTAGAGAGTTTTGTATTTTCTGAATTATTATTGTAGTGTGTGTTCTGGGCTGAATGCAAACAGCAAGCGATGTTGCTGGAGTTGATGGTGGTGATGCTGTTTTCCAGTTAGTTTGAAGTGTACCAGTTTTTCCTCCTTTGGGGGGGATGTATGTATGCTTTCTTTCTTTTTTTCACGGTACATCCTGATTTGAGTGAAATGTCTTCTTCTTTTTTTTTTTTAAAGCCCCTGAAAATATGTGTGAGATTTATTGCTGCTATTTATTTAATATTTGTGTGTATTTTTTAAAAAAACCACAGGCAGGCTGAGTGGCGGACGCAAAAGCTGCTGGCGAAATAAAAGCTGTTAACATGTTTACATGTATCGCTATCCTGGTGGTGAATTGCTTTAAAAAACAACACCCCCGAACCCGTAACACTTAGAAAATTCCACACTTGCTTAGGAATGGGCAGGGCTATTTTTGGGCAGGAACGCAGAGGAACGGAGTTCCGGCTGGCTCCCAAGTTGACCACGCCCTGCAGGAACTCATTAGCATAATAGGCCACACCCAACAGCAGAAACTCATCAGGATTGGCTACATTAGGGGTGTGTGGCCTAACATGCAAAGGAGTTCCTGCTACAAAAAAGCCCTGGATTTTGACAACAAACAAGGTAAACAGAATAAGAAGCAAAAGGTGGGTGTGGCTGGATGAGCACACTTCTGGTAACATGGGGGTGTGGCCTAATATGCTAATGAGCTGTGTTGTCAGGGGTGTGGCCCAATATGCTAATGCGTTTCTGCTGTTGGGTGTGGCCTATTATGCTAATGAGTTCCCGCTGGGCTTTTTCTACAAAAAGAGCCCTGGAATGGGGATAGGTGTTTTGGTGTGTTTGGGAGGGGGGTGTCAGATAGTGAAATGGTCTCCTGAGATGGCCAGCTGCAAAGTAAGAAGGAAGCCTGAGGGGATGAGGACACCTGGGCCAGCCACACCTGGGACAAGGAAGATATAGTGGAATTAGTCCCGGATGGGTAGCCGTGTTGGTGTGCGGTGCATAAGAACATAAGCGGAGCCCTGCTGGATCAGACCAGTGGTTCATCTAATTCAGCATTCTGTCTGTCACAGTGGCCAACCAGTTCCTCTGGGGGGAGATCCAACAGCAAGGCATAGAAGCCAAGGCATTCCCCTGATGTTGCCTCCTGGCTCTGGGATTCAGAGGATTGGCGTCTCTGAATATGGAGGTTCCCCTCAGGCACCATGGCTAGCAATGTTCCCTCTAAGATGTAGAGTCTTGTGAGCAGAAATTCTACTTTGTGAGCCACTGGCATTAAAGTTGTGAGCGAGCAATTTGGCTACTGCATAAATTAGTTTGCTCTGGAGCCCTCCTTCCTGAGCTAAGACAAAAAGGTGTGAGCCGGAGGCTAAAAAACTGTGAGCTAGCTCACACTACCTCAGCTTAGAGGGGACACTGATGGCTAGTAGCCATTGATAGACTTATCCTCTGTGAATCTATCTAATCCCCTTTGAAAGCTGTTTATTCCTGTGGCCATCACGACATCATCTGGCAGTGAATTCCACCTTTTAATCACTCTCTGTGTTAAGTAGTATTTCCTTTTGTCCGTCCTGAACCTCCTGCCCATCGGCTTCCTTGGATGCCCTTGAGTTCTAGTTCTGCCGGAGTTCTACCTTCCCCCAAGGAACTCAGAGTGGTGTACCTGTGTACCCCTTCCCCACTTCATCCTTACGATCACCCTATGAGGTAGATTAGGCTGAAAGAACGTGACGAGCCTACTGAATGTCATCCAGCAATCTTCAGGGTACTGTGGGGATCTGAACGGGGGCCTCTTGGGTGTCCCACTCCCAACACTCCATCCATTGCATCTCACAAACTGTTGCATAAAGTCAAACCCTAGTAAATGAATTCAAATCTTTTGTTACCATGCGGCAAAGGGTTTATAAAGAGCACAATCCATATAAAGCTGCAATCCCTTTTAGACCTCAAGTTTGGTGTAGTGGTTAGGAGCGTGGAGTCTAATCTGGGGGGATCGGGTTTGATTCCCCAACCCTCCACATGCAGCTGCTGGTGGGACCTTGGGTCAGTTACAAGTTCTCTCAGAGCTGTTCTCTCATGAGCAGTTTCTGTCAAGAGCTCTCTCAGCCCCACCTACCTTACAGGGTGTCTGTTGTGGAGAGGGGAAGGGAAAGGCGATTGTAAACTGCTCTGAGACTCCTTCGGGTAGTGAAGGGCGGGGTATAAATCCAATCTCCTCCTCTTCTTCAAAGGGAAGGAATTAAACAGGTTGGATCTTCCTCTCCCTTTTTATCTGGCCTCATTCTGAAAACTTGCGTGAAAACTGGAAGAGGGGAGAGCAAGTCAGCTGAGAGTGATTGTCTAATGACCTTTGTTAACTGTCTTGCCAACTAGAGGTGGCTGGCTTTCCATCCCATTACCCTATCAGTCGAGCTGTCTTGCCAGTAAATGCTTAATAGCGCTTGGGTTTCTTTGTTACAAATCTGAAGACCGCCGTGCGTATGTCTCTCGCCGTGGAACTTTCAATTAAATACAATTAGCAAGCCCTTGACGTGACTCGGAGAGCTGATCTTTCCTGTAAATAATTCATTCTTTATGATCATGCTGTTCTCTCTCATCTGGATTTTTTTTTTTCTCCTAGTTGTGCCAAACGAGCGTCTAAAGACACCGGAGTGAAAAGCTTACTCAAAACCACCAGAGAGGTAGATGGAAGTGGGAATATGTGATCTCTTGGTTAATTGAAAAGCATTATGTAATGTCAGCGCTGCTGTGAAATGAAACGATGCAAATACCCATTGCGCGGCAGGGCAGTGTGCAGTTATTTCCTTTTTTTTTTTTTTGAGCAGTGTAGAATGGGTTGGACAAAATGCCATGGTTGCTCTGTTTTACTTCAGCGAGTATGCGTTTTTTAATCTGTCCAGTTCCTGCAATCAAACTGATGGTTCTCTTAAATCAGGGGTGTCGAACTCATTTGTTATGAGGGCCGGATCTGACATAAATGAGACCTTGTTGGGCTGGGCCATGTGTGTCATAAAATGGAATGCCAGGCAGCGGAGATATAAACTTTATAAAGGACACAAACACAAAGGTTTGTTTGTTTTTTACTTAAAATAAAAACATGCTTCAAACATTAGCACTCCTGCAATATTTTGCTTATTTAACCGTGTCTGATAACTGACACCTCTTGCTCTGAATTATTGCATCAAAATGTCTGTGCTGTTGCAGTCTTCAGTATGCTGTTCAGGTGTGTATCTGTCAGCTGCAAACCTACGATGATGCAGCAGCAGCAGAACTGGAAGAAGAAGAAGCAGAAGGCAGCCAGTTCCACTGCGGGCCTGATAGAAGCCCTCTGGGGGCCTGATTCGGCCGCATGCTTGACACCCTTTCTTAAATCATACTTTGGCATTTAGTAAACATTTGACCAGCGCTTGATTAAACATGAGAATATCTACCGTACAAAGAAGTTATCTCTAGGGTTGCTACCTCCATGTGCAGAGATGTTCCCCCGGAGGAAATTGCGGCTTCGAAGGGTAGGCTCTATGGCAGAGGTGTCAAACTCATTCGTTATGAGGGCCGGATTTGACATAAATGTCACTTTGTTGGGCTGGGCTTTTTGTGCCATAAAATGTAATGCCAGGTACCTGAGATATAAACTGTATAAATGACGGCAGCTCATTTGTGTCCTCACTGCAAAGCCCCATGGGCTGGGAGGGGGTGCAGAGGAAAACCCACATGGGCGGACTGGAGGGCCAGTGGTGCCGCACTGGGCAGGTGCTCCCACATTGCTTGACTGTTGCAGACGAGATTGTTCCGCCATGTTGAAGCCACAACTGGAGTGGCTCCGCCCACTCCTCGAGCACTCTTATGTTCCCACCCTTGTACCAGTTGCTTGTGGGGCACGTTAGAGCCCTGGATGGGCCGGTTCTGGCCCCTGGGCCTATACCCTGCTCTATGGTGTCCCATGCCCACTGAGTTCCCTTTGCTCCCCAGACTCCGCCATCCTTTGACGCGGCCCCGAACATCTCCAGGAATTTCCTGACTTGGAGTTGGGAACCCTTGTTATATCCCTTTTTAGTGTTATGGCTTCCTCCAAAGATGGGTGAAGGTGCCCTGTGGGAGACCATTTTTCTCTTCAGATTTGAGGCAAACGAATAGCTGCTACATCAATTTGGCCATAGCGCAGATATCCTCTGAACTGGTGGTTGTTCACCTTCAGGCGTGCTGCTGAGATTCATAAAATATCTCGTAGAAATGATGCCTCAGAGCAGACAAATACGCATACTCTTGGTGCGAACTGACATGCATATTCGCTCTCTGTTGTCCGGCTCTGTTCTCTGTCACGGTTCCTCTCACAGGTTTTTCCACATTTAGTCACACATATTATTGAAGAGGCAACTCCTGTTCCTTTGCTTCCTGTTCGGCTTGTCGCCTCGGAGCAGGCTGCCCCCCCCATTTATCTGATGGTATAGCCCACAATACATCAAGTGCCAGTGGCAATTAAAAGATTAGGGACAGGTTGTAATTACAGCCCCGTTGAATAAAGTTTTTAAATGAGTCTGTGGCTGCCTATACTGTAATTATTCTGTCTGTGCCCTGATGAGCTGGGAGTAATCGTGTGGGGGTGGGGGATTATGAACTATTTCCTCAGAACACGCGGTTCATGGTTTTGCCATTTGTAGTTCAATTGCTCTGAGGCGCCATCCCCGTATTGGAGAAAACCATCTTTGAATAAAGCCAGGGTTCTCTGCGGTGCTGATATGGGCAAGTCCGTAAATCCAGGTCAACATAGCCAAACATGTTTAACAAATACTACATGTTTAAAAAATTACTGTTTTGTACATTTTAAATGTTTTCTGTTGTTGTTGAATACCATTGGTCCATCAAAGTCAGGATTGTCTGCTCAGACGGGCAGTGGCTCTCCAGGATCTCAGGCTGCCCGGTCCCTTTAACTGGAGATGCCGGGGATTGAACCTGGGACCTTCTGCCTGCCAAGCAGATGCTCTGCCACCAAGCTGCAGCTCCTCCACGAGGTCCGTTATGTGCCTTGGGTCCCATTTATTTAGGAGAAAGGCAGTCTTATAAATTTCTTAAATAAGGCCAACTTCTAAAGAACCAGAGGTCATTTCGGGGGGATCGCGGGGGATCGCAGTTCCCCCG